>NW_007727081.1:364664-388737 GCF_000696425.1 Galeopterus variegatus | reverse complement strand
ACAATACCCAGACCCCCTCTTCTCCCCACAACTACACCCCCGGCACAGACCTCTCTACCGCAGACAATACCCAGACCCCCTCTTCTCCCCACAACTACCTGCCCCCCTCCAACAATCACCGGGCTTTCTCCGGCGGCAACTACTAGGAGCTCCAGCACCACCGCCACAAACTCCCCCACCCCGGCGAGCCACCGGGCCCCTCGCTCAGTCCTACAACTCCCCGGCCCCCAGACTCCCAGCTCCGAGGCCCCAACCTGCCGCTGGCCCTTTCGGCCCCGAACCCCCGAAGCTCGGGGTTCCCAGCTCCTAGCTCCCGCTCCTCCACCCTCCCCCGCCACACACACACACACACACACACACACAGTCCGATCTCCAACTACCCCAGCCCAGTCTCCCACTCTTTCTCCAAGGTGTCTCAACTCATCGCCCTCCCCACCTCCAGAGCCAGGCCCCCGACCCCCTCCCCGCACTCCCCGCCGGGCTCCCGGGCTCGACCTCCAAGTTTGGCAATTGATTCCTCGCCCGCCCCCCGCCGGCTCAGCGCTCAGTGCTGGTCGAGAGCTCACCTTCGGGACTGGGCTCCGCCATGGCTTCCAGCATCGCCCCCTCCCCTCCTCCCGGCCCGGCGCCCCCCTCCCCTGAGCCGGGGATCCCGGTGTCGCCTCTGGTGCTCGGTGCTCCTACTGCTTCGCTCCGCAGAAGTGTCCGCCTCGCCCCGTTGAGACTCGAGTCCGCTAGCCGCTGCCGCCACCTCCCTTTACCACTGCCTCCCGCACTCCCGGACCGGGCCCCCTCCCCCCGCGCCGCCGGCCGCCTGCTCCCTCCTCCTCCTCTCTTCTCCCTCCCTCCCCCTCCCTCCGCCGGCGCCGAAGCGCAATGTACCAAGGGGCTTGTAGTCCGTTCTTGGGCAGCGGAAAGGGGACTGCATGAGCCTCCAGAACTTCAATTCCCAGCAAGCCATGGGCTAGCGCAGGCGCACTAAGTTGCTCCCCTCCCCCGGGAGTGGCGGGGAGATTGGGAGCAAGAAGGTAGAGCGGAAGAGCGCGCGCAGGCTCCTGGGAAATGTAGGCTTTCAGGGACCGAGAAAAAAGAGGAAGAAGGGATTAGCACTCTCGGCCACCATACTGCCTCATTCTCCAACTTCTTTATCCCACCAGGAACCGCCCCACTTCCGGCCAGGCGGAGAAATGACTGCTGGGAGATGAAGTTCTCCTGGTCATAATGGTTCCCTCCTCCCAGTGTTCTCCGTCCCTCGGATTCCACTCCCTGGATCCAACACACTGGCCCAAAATCTAGCCAAGTGACATGCAACTGAGGACAGTTCCTTTTACCAGTTCTCACACACGAAAATCTCTTCTTCCTTAATCCAGAATGTAAAAAATTTGGATGTGTTTATCTAATGCAGGTACTTTCAAACTTTCCCCTCAAGAACCCATAGTACGAAACGGTATTTTTTATACTTAATTTCATATACATGTTTCATGAGTATTCCATTCCATCACAACAAAAGCAGGCTCTTTATGCAAGCAAGGAAAAGCCCAACATCAACAGAATAAACCAAAATAAACTTCTGTTCCTCCAACCTGTATCCATTCCCCTTTCCCCACCACTGAAGCCCATGACGCCTTGGAAAGACTAAACAAAAAGGGGAGGGGAGCAACACAAAGCAAAATTCAGTTCAGCTTGGTGGTTTCCTCTTTATTGATGTGCCTCCTACCTCCCCCCCACAATTTCAGTCTCTTCCATCTACCCCCAAAAAAGAAGGTAGTGAAAGGAAGGGATTGTTGGGGTTCTGAGCCCCTTGGGCAATTAGAAAGGGAACAGAAACCAAAACAATCACTGGATGTGACCAAGATTGACAATCAAGAAGTCTAAAGCAGAGTGGGAAAGGCCAGCAGAGAAAGGGGAAGAAAGGAGAAAGGAGAGATACAAGAGGCCATTTCCACCATCACCCCTCCTAATAAGAGGGAATGGGAGAAAACCTCAAACATTAAGAAGTGTAGGTCCTGAAGAAGGGAGGTGGTGTTTGAGCCTGAAGGAGGAGGAGGAAGTCAAGGAAGGGGGCCACCTCTCTCTTCGTAGAATGAGACCCTCCCCCCCACCTCAGGGGCAGCAGCTTCACAGACCGTAGACACTTTCATCACTATAGGCAATGTATAGAAAGAAGTCTTCTTCGTGGTGTTCCTGGGGTGAAAGCAGAAACGTGGACTCAGTTACTTGAACTGCCCACCACCCAAATACATCCTTCAAGAACTATTCTTTTTGGTTTTTTTGTTTGTTTGTTTTTCTTTTAAAAGATGACCGGTAAGGGGATCTTAACCCTTGACTTGGTGTTGTCAGCACCACGCTCACCCAGTGAGCAAACCGGCCATCACTATATGGGATCCGAACCCGTGGCCTTGGTGTTATCAGCACCGCACTCTCCCGAGTGAGCCACAGGCCGGCCCGAGAACCATTCTTTTTGAAGACTCCCAAAACTCTCTCCACCTCTCTCTGTCATTGATTCCAACAATATCATCCCTTCAACAATCCTGGGCAAAAAGATCTCAAACTATTCTCTGCTGCCTTGGAATGAGGAGGTGGACTAGGGAGAGTCCCAATCAGAAACAGTTCGCCCAGGCCGGCCTGTGGCTCACTCGGTAGAGTGCGGTGCTGATAACACCAAGGCCGCGGGTTCGGATCCTATATAGGGATGGCCGGTTTGCTCACCGGCTGAGCATGGTGCTGACAACACCAAGCCAAGGGTTGAGATCCCCTTACCGGTCATCTTTAAAAAAAAAAGAAAGAAAGAAAGAAACAGTTCGCCCAGCTCACTGTTCTCTTCCCTTCTCTCTAATTCACACTGCTCCATCAAAACCCCCACCCAGGACTATCATGAAATTCAAGGGAAACAAGACAAGTAGTCCAAGAACTGATGACCTAATACTTTCTTCCCCTCAAGCTCTTCCTAGACTCCTCTCCAAAGCCTCCACTGCTTCCCAATCGCTATACCTGGTACAGTTGACCCATCGTGGCACTGGTGGGTGGAATGACATTGTTGACAAAGAAAAACAAGGCATCCTCAGCTCGGAGATGAATTCGCTTCCGGATCAAGAAGTAGAACTGACCAACTGCCAAAGATACAAGGTGCAAAAAAGTCACAAAGGTCATAAATGCCCTCAAGAACAGCTGCTAGATGAAGCCTATTCCCACAGAGATTATACTCCCACCCACAGGAAGCATACCTAGGTCTTGGGTAAGGTTCCTACCTGTGAGATCAGAAGGCACCAGGTATTTCTTTTTGTCCAGGTCTCCTATCCGAGCTTTGGGAGCTTTTTCTACTATCACCTGATAAAGGGAAGATTAAAATCAGGAAACATAAGGAACACAGCCCCATAGTTCCACCTGTCAAGAACTCAAACAACAATATTCCTAGCACTTAAATCTACCCCAGACTCACTTCTCTTTGTCTGCACACGCGGTGCAGCACTGAGTCCGGAGATCCTGACCCAAATGACTAGAGCTCACCTAAGTATCCAAGATCGATCCCTGAATAGGGTGTTCTAATAAAAAACTGTCTTAATCAGATGGGGACGACTGTCTGGGCCCTGGAGCTTCAGTCTCGCAAACCTAGCTGGCTAGGGGGATGACCATGTGAAATTCAGGCTGTCAAACTCCCTAAGGCCTCCACGCACACGAATGCCAAGGTTTCTCTCTCCCGTCCACATACCCTCACCCTCACCTCCACCGCTACCCCAGTCCTTTCACCTCCGGTCCTATGGTCAGTAGTTTCAGGTTCGCTCCCAACCCTGTCATAGCAGGCAGCCTGATCCCCGTGCTGCCGGTCCCAGACCCAAGCCCAGGCTGTGGCGTCAGCGCCCGCGCCCTCGGCCCTGGCTACTGTCCTCACCGGGACCCGGTCTGGATATTTCTTTCGGATCTTCTCGCCCTCAGAGCGGCGCTTCTCGAACGGATGCTCCTCTTTGTACACGAACTTCATCCTCCCGGGAACCGGGCTGGACCGGGCTGGGCTGAGGTAACCCGGGGGGGCCGGGACAGGGGGCGGCGGCGGCGACGGCAGCGACGCGCAGGCGGATTCAGCGGAGCGATCCACGAATTTGCGCCACTTCCCTATTCACCAACCCCGCCCCCGACCTTCGAGGGCTGCTCCGCCTGCTGACATACGCCACTAGCTCAGCGGCGCTAACGCCACTAGCGCAGCACCACCCACTGACCGCCCCCCTGACGCCACCGGCGTAATCGCTTTGGAATCAATTTATGGGCTACGCAGACGACCTATCAAAGGTAGTTAGGTTTCGCTATCGTCGAAAACAACTAAAAACCAATTTTCCGACTTTCCCCACCCTCCCTCACGAAGCTGGATATTAAAAGGAGTAGGAGATAGTAATCATAATATGAAGCTTGGTTCTCCAAAAGTTACTTTCGGAAATAAGAGGAAGGGCCGAGACAATTACAAGGATAGCTATTCACGAAACGTGTTGCTACGTTGAAGGCAGCCGCTGACACCAAAACAAAGTAGTACCCAAGTGGCGGAAACGGTCTCCAGAAAGAGGGAAAAAAGACAAGAAGATGTTTGGAGAGACGTACAGAACGTTTATGTTCCAGGAATGAGGGGACCAATACGGACTTGAAGGCGATCCAAAAGGCAGGGCCTCCGCTGGCGCGGAGGAACACGTCTAAGGTTTTCGCGAGATCCCGTGACTCAAAGGGCGGAGCGTCACGTGGCGGGTGCGAGGAAGTAGCGCCGGCTGCGGGAAAGAGGGCGCTGGGAGGTGGAGCCCGCCCGGGCGGAAAGAGGGCGCTGGGAGGTGGAGCCCGCCCGGGGGAGAGCGGGAGGCCGGGCGAGAGCGGGAGGCCGGCCCCGCCCGGGACCGCCAAGTCCTGGGCGCCAGCCGCCTGGGGGCAGTGCCCGCTTAGCCCGTCCACGTCAGTTCCCCAGGCGAAGCCCAGCCTCCTCCACCTACAGGCCCTTTCAGGAACCGAGTTTCTCTGTTCATCCTCCTGTATCCTACCGCTCTGAATCTGTCCTTTCACTCCCCGCCACGGCGCCCATCCTCTCACTCAGACCCTTCCCGCCAAAGCATCTGGCTTTGATGACGCTCACTCTCTACCCCCCTACTCATCACTTTCGCCCTACCACTCAGGCCCAACAGCTGTCTCTTTCTCCTCTGCTTCGGGGACAGGATGGACGTGAACTAAGTCCCTTCCCTTCATTTCCCAAAACCCAGAGAAGGACCTAGGACAGCTTTGGTTTCAAAGTTATAATACATGGTTTAAAAGAGGAAAAGAAAAAAAGGAGAGAAAGCTCGTTACAGGTCTGAGGGAATCTAGGGAGAGAAAAATAGAGGGAAAGTAAGGGGAGGGAACAAGTTAGGGGAAAATCCGGTGGCCCAAAATCCCAGTCTCCCACCCACAGCCCAGCCCATGGAGCAGAGTGAAGAATTAGATCTGTTTGTACAAGAGTTTTTTTAAAAAATCAAATCACAACAAAGCTGACTTGGCTTCTCTTTGAGCCTTCCAGATCACCGTACATCTGTCTGTCTCACTCTGGCCAGTCTTGCCTCTCCACCACAGACACTGTTTCAGCTCTCCTAGGCCTCCGTTTGTGTCCGTTTCCATGGAGTGTGAACACGAAGTTAAAGTGAGGCTGCTACAGAGTCTGACCCATGTGTCCATCCAGACTCCAAGTGGAGTGTAGGGCTCCCAGGGCAGAGAGGGGTGGGAGGGGCAGCCCCTGCCCAGGCAGTCCTCACATTGGACAGGGCATAAGATGGCATCCCAAGGCCTTGCCCTCCCTTTCCCCCCCACCCCAACTCAGGTGGAGGGGGAGCGGCTGTCACCAGAGCCTGTGTTGGTGAAGGTTTCGGCTCAGCACGGAACGAACATCAGCGGTGAACCTGGGATGACAATAACTTGCATTGGTAGGGTACCTTATAGTTGATATCCTCACAACACTAGTGTTAAGTTTCCTAACTAGAGATATGAGGCAGAAATTATCACCATTTTCATATGCTGAGACAGATTCAATTTGCCCAAAACCCAATGCCTAAAAGCGATGAGCTTTGGAGTAAGGAGATCTGAGTCCGAATGCATGCTAAGTTCTTAAGGGAAGAGATAAGTAAGTACAACAGGACAAACTTTTTTTTATTCCCTCTTGGGATTCCCCATCTCCTTTCCTCAGAAATGCAAGTGTCTAGGCTGGCCGGTTAGGTCAGTTGGTCACAGCACAGTGTTGATAACCAAAATCAAGAGTTCAGATCCTCTACCCACCAGCTGCCAAAAAAAGAAAAAGAAATCTGAGTGTCTAGAGCCCACTTTCCTTACCTGAGGGCATCCAGCATGGGGAGCAGGTTGAGAAGGGCCGTGTCACTGGGGTCACTGAACCAGGATTTGATGGGGATGGCATTGTCTAGGGTGGGAAAAATGCAGATGAGAAGAAACAAATAATTCAAGAGATATTGGGTGCTTTTCCCTTACTGGGGAAATGGAGCAGGAATTATTACTTAAAAATATCACCTCCCCCAGCCCAAATTCAACAAGCTAAGTAAAACCTTCCTGATTTATCCTCAAATAAAATTTAATCACCAGGTTTCATATTAGTATGAAGCTTCTAGTCAAACTCATTGCCATTGTGCATCACTTGAAAAAAATTTGATATGAGAAATCTGATTTATGAAATGGACATATAGGTGGAGAATGTTTTGCATTTGGACCTAAAGTAAACCAGGGAATCCCAGCTCTCAAGGACCAAGGCCCAGATCTCCTGCCTCCTAGTTCCCTACTTTCAAAATACTTTCTCAGGACTATGTCCTGGTCCTGCCAGACTCACCACCTTCCCCCATACCTGGATGGCTCCTGTAAGCCCCTGGTGAGTTATCCAGGATCACAATGCTGGAGAGGTCACTGTGGACCACAGAAAGGTCCTTGATGTAGCTGCCCAACTCCAAAGTGCAGTGCTGAAAGGCAGGGGATTATGCAGTATACCTCCCCCACACCCCTTCTCGGGCAATTGCTTCAAACACAGCTCCCTCCCTGATGGTCTGCCTCCCAAGCCTCCCATGCCTGGATTCTAGGCTCTTACCTGTCTGTAGTATCTCCTCTTGAGAATGCTTCTGCTATTATCCAGTTTATCTGCCACAGCAGAACCATAAATCTCCATGCTTGCTGTAAATACCACCAGCTCGTACCACTGGCTTACCTGAAATAAGATTGGGGAAGAAGGAAGTGTCACACGAGGTGATCATACATTTAGACATTCAGTTCTCTTTCACTACGAACCCAGCCTGTCCTTCAGGCCTTCCAGCAACATCAAATGTCTCTGGGAACACAATTCTGAACCTCCCCAAACCTCCAAACTCAGCGTCTGAGACACCCTACCCCCTTAAGATTCAGAGATGCAAGAACAAAAGAGCTGGATGCCTGTGGAAGAATACACTGATATCAGTAACACCAAGGTCAAGGGTTCAGACCCCAGCACTGGCCAGCTACCCCCCACCCCCCCAAAAAAGAATTACATCAGTACAACAAATGAACTTCAACTACTGAAAAACATTCTCCTACCATCCTGTAGCCTCCCCTCTCCAAAACTGCCCTCATCCATTCTCCTCACCCCTTCTTCCAAATCCCCTAACTTCCCAGGGCCCTAAAACCATTCCTTCATCACAGAGCTCCCTTTAGCTCCCGCAAACTCACCACTTCTAAGAAGAAATCCACATGGGGCCTTTTATGTACAAAAAACCGGACAGGATGTTTGTCTATTACCACCTGTAGAGGAACAGGGAAGGGCTGGGGGAAAGTCCTTAGCAACACAACACAGGCCTAGAAGACACCCCACCCACCCACCTCCCACCACCTGCTTCCCTATTTCAGGCTGACACTGGGGCCAAGGGATGGGGACTAGATGCTATGGACTGGAGAAGGGAGTCCAGGTCTGGGCAGAGAAACAGATGTAACCATTTCATCACTCCCCACCCTCACACACCTTGAGGATGAAGTCAGGAGGCGTTCCAGGCCGGACTGTGGGCCTCAGGACCCCATCATGGTGGGAATGAATAAGTGTCTCATCCAGATCCAGCACCAGGATCTTCCTCTTCACCTGGGCTGAACCACAATGGGAAGGGATAACACCGACTGATTCCAGCCCAGAGCTGGAACCCTACTTCACTTTAAAGGAGTCTTCCCAGTTGCATACTCACCTAGCCGATTCCGGGACACAGGAGATAAGGGAAGGATATCATATCGCACAGTTTGGTACTGAATTATCTAAGAATAGGAAGAGAGTGGATTAGAACCCTTGATAAGAAAATCTTCCCCAGTAACAGATAACACGTATTGAAAATTTACCATATGCACATGTATGTGATTTATGATTATTTCATTTAATCCTCAAAACAACCCTAATAATATTATTATCTCTGTTTTAAGGATGAAAAAAACTGAGGTTTGGAGAGATTAAATATCTTGCCTGAGGCCACGTAGCTAGGAATTATCTTATTTGCATCCCCAATTAGAATGAAAACTCCATGAGAACATGGATTTTGTCTCGATCATGGCTGTATTCCCAGTGCCTAGAACACTGTAGCAAGGGTGGTCAGTTAATATTAGTAGAATCAATGAAGCAGTAGAACCAGGATTGCCCCCATCCAGTCAGACCCAAGAACCTGCGCTCTTAACCAAGATATCATCCTGCTACACTGAGCAAAGAAATACATGGGCCCCCACCTTCATCCCAAGAATACTTTGAGACATATAAGAACAGACCAATTATCTTGATTTGGACATCACATATTACAGGTATTGATGTTCGATGCTGTACCCCACAGGTATGTACAATCAACTATGCTCCAATAAAAAATAAATTTTAAAAATAAACAGATTATTCTGAGGCAACTCCCATCATCTCACACCAGGAACTGAGAGCCTGATTCCTCAGTGGACAAGGAGGAGGCATCAGGACAGGAGGTCCTTGGGTCATTAAGGAGATTAGAGGAGGGAATCCAGAGGTTGTCAGGTCAGCTAAGTTCCTCTGGCTGGGGGCCACCAGGCCTATTTTAACCAACCACCTGTCCACTTCTGTCTCTACTAGCCAAGTCACAAGTTGCAGAGACCTCAGCCCTCTGAACAGGCTCCTTATCCTGGTACCCATGGCAAGGCAGAGAACACTGGAAAGCCCCACCTGCCAGGCTGACTGACAGGGTATGGAGAAATTCAGAGTGAAGTAAGGGCTGTGAGTGACAGGTGAAGAAGGGACAAGGACGTCACCACCTCAGCCTTCCAACTCTGCTTCTTCAGGCTTTCCCTAGAGGCTTCTATTTCTTAATACTCAGATCTTCCCAAGCAAAGTCTGGTAATTCCCTCTTCTGCTCTTTTCTTCTAAGGCACAAACGCTCTTCAGTCCATCCCTAGGCCCCAAGCTACAACAGAACCAGGCTCCCCCGCTGCAAACCAAAGGGCCCTCTCCCCCTAATCCGAAGGCATCTGCCCTTCTTTTCTCCCTGGGTCGTGCTGAGGGCTGAAACAGCTCGGGTGTCCTGTCCTGCTATCTCAGGTTGCACATGCTGGTCATGTAGGGAATGCTCCAAGCATCCGCCAGAAGCCGACAGGGGAAAAAAAAACAGATTGGAAGGGAAGGGAAGATAAAAGGCTGTGGGATCAGTGCTACCCAAAGGAGAGCAATTTTGGAAGTACACTCGCAAAACTGATGTGTTAGGGCATATGCTCAGAACAAGGGCAGTCAACACATAAAGAAAACCCCAGGGGATAGCCCCACACGTCTCAGCATCTCTGACCCCAAATTTTTCTTGGCTCCTAGCTCTTGTCTCAGGGGAATAGCCCTGCCTACAACCACAACCATCCAGAACAGTCCTCACCCTGAATCAGGAAGTGGAATGAGTAGACTGAAAAAGGAGAGAATGAATCCAAGGCCAGGACCATTCCCCCAAATCCATTAGGTCAACCATCATTACCACCCAGGGCTTTCTGAAAATTCCCTTGCCCTAGGCTGCCTCTACCTTGTTTTATTCTTTCAAATTTTTTTTTTTTTTTTTTAAAGATGACCGGTAAGGGGATCTTAACCCTTGACTTGGTGTTGTCAGTACCACGCTCAGCCAGTGAGCGAACCGGCCATCCCTATATGGGACCCGAACCCGTGGCCTTGGTGTTATGAGCACCACACTCTCCCGAGTGAGCCACGGGCCGGCCCGCATTCTTTCAAATTTTTTTTTTTTTTTAAAGATGACCGGTAAGGGGATCTTAACCCTTGACTTGGTGTTGTCAGTACCACGCTCAGCCAGTGAGCGAACCGGCCATCCCTATATGGGACCCGAACCCGTGGCCTTGGTGTTATGAGCACCACACTCTCCCGAGTGAGCCACGGGCCGGCCCGCATTCTTTCAAATTTTTTTTTTTTTTTAAAGATGACCGGTAAGGGGATCTTAACCCTTGACTTGGTGTTGTCAGTACCACGCTCAGCCAGTGAGCGAACCGGCCATCCCTATATGGGACCCGAACCCGTGGCCTTGGTGTTATCAGCACCACACTCTCCCGAGTGAGCCACGGGCCGGCCCGTATTCTTTCAAATTTTATTGAGATATGCAGAGTACAGACTGGAGAACCTCTGTATCCCAGGTCACTGAATTCTTCCCAGACTCCTTCAGAGGATTCTCCTCAGCGGTGATAACACAGGGGCACGTTCATTAAACTATGTTAGCTAAAGTAGCTTTGACTTGTAGAAAAGCTATGGGGGAGGAAACCCAGAGATGCTCAGGTATCCACAGTCTCTATTCCCCACAATATCCCTCACAATGCTAGAGTCTCCTAGGGAAACAAGTGTGCCCTCAGATTAATGCCCTGCAACTGATCAGAGCCATCTTCTGACAGGGACACTCAAACTTTAATGTGCTCCCTCCCACAACTAGAGAAGCCCATCATAAAAGCATTTTTTTTTAGTCCCAAGGTCACAATAAATCCAGATACCCACACTCACACTAAGAAATAAGTTTTCAGGGCCTTTTTGGAGGAGTTCCCTTAACGCGAACCACAGGGGTTTCTCCTTCACATCCAGGGCTTTTCCCAAGTTCCCATACTTGTTTCTCACATTTGTCCTCCTACTCACCCCCACCCTTGACACATAAGCGTGTCTCTCCCTTGTTATGACACCAAACACATACAGAGGTTCCAATAGGAGGAGGGGCTTTCATAAGCAACACCAACAGATCTGGCTGCCATCAAACAGGTGTCTCCTGCCTCTCGGTTTCTTTAGCAACTCCAGCTTTCTCGAAGAGCGCCCCACCCACCACCCAGCCCCCAAGAGTTGCCAAATCCTGTCTCATCTAGGCCCATCAAACCCCCCCCCAGATCTCGGCTCTACTCCAAAGGTCTCCCTCCTCCCCACCCCACGCCTCGTTTAGGGTGTCCTAACTCTATCAGGAAAAACCCCCACCAGGACTTCCTTCCTAGACACAAACAGAGGCCCAACACTTTCCAAAAACCCGTGAGCATCGCGGCCAGTGGTCCCCACCACCGCCAGCGCCCACCAATCTCACCGTGCGGATCTGCCTCCGCAAAAGGTAAATGAAGAAGCTCCAGAGCTTGGCGGCGAAGGCCACGAACGTGCGCAGCCCCAGCAGACACTGCGTCCGCATCATCCCGATGACCCCGGCACCGCCGGCCCCGGGGCCCCCGCGGCCCAGCTCCGCCAGCCCCCCGGGGGCAGCCCCCCGCCTCCGGGAGGGGGAACGGGGGCCCCGAGTGGTAGGAAAAACTGCAGAGAGGGGCACGGAGCAGGCAGCTCAAAAAGCCACCCCCGGCAAGGGGAAAGCCCAGCGGAACGGGGAGCTGGGGAACAGGCGTGGGCAGCCCGCAGGGGCCCACATGGGCGGGGAGTGGCACCGACCGTTTCGCGGAGGTTGGGGGCCGAGACAGGTCGGCCTAGGACGGGGTCCTCCGAGACCAGGAGGGAAAGGGATGGAGAATTGGGGGAGGGGTAGTGGGAGAGGGGGCTAGGGAAAGGGAGGGAGGGAGAAGGGAGGGGGAGGGGAAGGGGGGAAGCAGAGAGTGACCTGCTGCGCAGGCGCGCTAGGGGGCTGCCCGCGGGGAAGGGGCGGGCGGGGGCAGTGGCGCGCGGAGGGCTGCGGCGGCGGAGACGCCGGCTGAGCGAAAGAGGGGGGAAGGGGAGGGGGAGCCGAAGGGTGCGGAGCGCTGAGCTGGAGCGGCCTCCCCCTCCCCGAAGTCGGGGGTCCCTAGCCGCTGGGGAGCGGGGTTGCAGCCTCTGCAGCTGGATTTCCCACTCTGACAGGCGCCATTTTACCGCCCAGAGGGCTCCCTCCTCCTCTCTTCCTCCCTCCTCTTCCCCTCTGACACTACTTCCGGTAGTGACGTGTATTCGCGTAACCGGCACTAATGTTCCCCTACTCGGTCTATGGGGGTAGGGATAAGGAAAGCCGAGAGTGCGCCGAATAAGGCTGCACTATCACGCACGCGCGGAAGGTGATTGCGGGACCGGGTCTTGGCCGTAGCAGGCCCCGCCTCGGACGTCGTTTCCTCCGAGGCTAGTCCGGTAAGGGGGCTCGTGCGGCCTCCTCCCCCTCCCATCGACGACTGCCCCAACGGCTCTTCCCGCCCCAGCCTCGGTGAAAATAGGGGGCGTCGTCCCTACGTCCGTGCACTGGATCTCTGGAGGAGCTCCTGCGCATGAGCTCCCCTGGGAATACTGAACTTAATCACCTCTCATTCCAGACTGCCTGGTCTTAGTGGGAGGAATCGTAAATACCCCGCCCCTTTCGCCCGGAGGGAGCTGGCGGTGGACTGTGACGCCATCAGAGGGCGCCGGAGGAGGGTTGGGACTCGAGTCGGAGATGTTAGAGTCGCTGTTGGCCCTTGGCGGCCTGGTGCTGCTTCGGGGTGAGGGCTAGAGGCACAAGGGGTTCCGGGCCTGGCTCACGGAGGGAGGAAGGGCCATGGGTCACAGGCTAGGGATGGAAGTTGCGACGAGTTTGTGATGGGGAAGCCTCAGTTCTCTCACACTGTTTGTCCCCAGATTCCGTGGAGTGGGAGGGGCGCAGCCTCCTGAAGGCGCTTATCAAGAAATCTGCACTGTGGTGAGTATCCTGCAGCGTCTCCTGGTCCTGCCCTGTGCCTCACTCTTTGATATTCCCTCCTCATCTCTGCCTCAGTGGGGAGCAAGTCCACATCCTGAGCTGTGAAGTGAGCGAGGAAGAGTTTCGTGAAGGCTTTGATTCCTATATTAACAGCCGGTGAGTACAAATTGGAACTGACTTCATTAGATGTGGGACCTATCAAACTAAAAGAAGAAACCGTGACAAAAATTATAAGACACTGTGCTTATTTGGGCCAAGGGTGAAGTCTGCAGCCTGGGAAACACAAACCCCAGCTGCCTTGGATATGTGCTCCACTGGCAACAATAACAGATATAACAGATTCTAAAGGGAGAAGTTAAGGGTCAGTTCTAAAGTTGTTTGCCAAGAATTTACATTGCTCCACTAAAATAACGTGAGCTACTAATTGCCTATACATGGCTCTATGTATCATAAATTCCAGGAACATTGCAACAAGAAAGTGAGGGTTATACTGTACAACTAGTGCTAACATGTATACTTGTTGGTGGTGGCACCTGGCCTGGAAATCGCTGCCAGAATGTGCTTTTTAGCAAAATTCTCTGTATGTGTGCTCAGACAAATGTGAAGGAGACGTGATTGAAGCCTCATGCTGATCTCTGTGCCTGTTTTAGCAAATCTTGTGTTCCTTAGATTGGTCTAAGTCACTTTTATTTCTCCGACCTCTGTTGCTAAGAGACTTCCTTTACAACGACAAGCGTAGAATCTGGTATGTAGTACCAGTTACTTAAATATTCATTGAAGGAATGGATATGGGTCTTCCAGGAGCTAAGAATTAGTAAGAGGAATGATGAGGAATGGTATTTGGGGAACCTGAAGCAGAGACCTTAGAAGTTGAGAAAGAAATAGTAATAAAAGGCAGATAGTACAGTTTAGCACTAGAGGCAGTACTGGAGGATAAGAATAAACATGCTCTGCTCTTTGAGTTATTGGGAATCTGGTGGTACTTAATTCACGCATGGATTCCAAACTTGCATCAACACTGACTGCAAACTACTGAGGGACTTGTCCTAGAGATAAAGAGAACAGCATGTGCAAAATTAAGGAGGTGTGATAAGGCATATCTGTTCATGGGAAGTGGAGCTTCCTGCAATACCTGAAATCAGGCAAATAAAGAGATACCTGATTGTAAAAGGTCTTACAGAGCATGAAAAGGAGTTTAGGTGCAGTGGAGAGTCATTTGAAAATTTAGGAAGAGAGGGATAACATCATCTGTTAGAAACACTAGTCCAGTGACCGCCCTCTAGAGAGCAGATTGGAAGGGGACAGCCTGGAGACAGGCAGACCAGGTGGGAAGGCTGTGATAGTAATCCAGATTCACTCACTGGGTGTGTGTGTAGTGAGCACCAACCATAAACCAGGTGCTGTGCTAGGCACTGCAGACACAGCAGTGAGTAAGACAGACCTGTTTCCTGCCCTAAAGAATCTTAGAGAATAATGGTAGGAGGTGGCAGAGGCCTGGCTTAAGGCAGCGGCAGTAGGGATGGACAGTTTAAAACGTAAAAGAAAAAAGTAATAAAACAAATGTGAAAAGATTTTAGTGAGTAGAATTCTCAGGGCTTATTGACTGATATGGAGTAGAGAAAAGCATCCAGATAAAGAAGTCCCTGAACCCACCTATGTGCGTGGTCAGGATAGATTGAGAACCATTAATAGAATGCTTTCTATTTCCTGGTTTGGGCAGCCCAGAGGATGATAGTTTGTATCTGTCTGTTGAGCTCTAATTTTGTATCAGCTATTGTGATGGGGGTGGTGCATATGTTAAGATTGCATTCACAAGAGAATCAGAAGATAGAAAGGAGGTGTCTGGGAAAAAGTTCTGCTACAATAAAGCTTTCCCAGGGTTTCTAGCCCGTGCTTATCTACATTTCCTGAGCTGTTATTTTTATCTGTGGTAAGTACCCCATGACTTGATTCTTCACTTTCTCTAAGCTGTTCTATAGACAGGAATCAGTCTCATGTCTGTTACTTTCTCCTTATCCATCCGGAGAATGATTTAGTATGTCAAGGACTGTGCTAAAGGCCAAGAGATTAGCATCCCATTTCTTGAATGGAGAAACTGAGTCTTAGAGAGATTAAGAAATTTACCAGTTAGGTGACCTTGGGCAAGGAGCAAAGCCAAGCTTGGAGCTCAGGCTGTTTGAAAACAATGTTTGTGCTCTCAGTCATTGTATGCTATCTCTGAGTAATAATCTTTCACTAATATTTAGGATATTAATGAAAATGGAGAAAACATAGCCACAAAAATCAGAGGAAGTTGAGATTGCAGGGAAAGGGCAATATTATGATGTCTTCTATTTTCTTTTTGCAGGCTTGTTTATCATGACCTCTTCAGAGACCCTCTCAACTGGTCAAAAACTGGGGAGGCCTATCCTGGGGGACCCCTGGGAGCCTTGAGAGCCATGTGTAGGAGGACAGATCCTGGTCCTGTCACCATTGCTCTCGATTCACTCAGCTGGCTGTTGCTTCACCTTCCCTGCACCACACTCTGCCAGACCCTGCATACTCTGAGCCATCAGGACTCCTGCCCTGGTGAGATCCCTCCTTTGTTACTTCCCCTCATACATCTCCCCCTGCCAAGGGATGTGTCCCGTTTTCTTTCTACCCTAAGAAGAAACATCAATAATCTCCAGTCAGACCTTCTCTCATCTCTTTGACTTATATTTTCTGGTTTTTGACTTCTCCTTTATGCTGTCTTTGATGGCTTTTTTTATTCCCCAGGTTCTTTTTTACTCACTCATTTCATTCATTCATTCATTCAACAAACTAATAATTAAATACATACAGTGTGTCAGATACTATTCTAGATAATGGAAAAATAAAGACTAACTTTGTAGTTAGTTTCCTGCTCTCAGGAACTAAAAGTCCATAAAAGATACAGGCAAGGGCCGGCCCGTGGCTCACTCGGGAGAGTGCGGTGCTGATAACACCAAGGCCCCGGGTTCGGATCCCACATAGGGATGGCCGGTTCGCTCACTGGCTGAGCGTGGTGCTGACAACACCAAGTCAAGGGTTAAGATCCCCTTACCGGTCATCTTTTAAAAAAAAAAAAAAAAAAAAAGATACAGGCAAATAGGCCATGAATATATAGGAATATGCATAGGGTACCTTAAGGAAGGAACTGTTTTGAAGAGCAAGGGGTCAGCCAGGCAAATTTGTCCCAGGCAGGGGCAATGGGACTAGCCCTGAGGTGCACTGTGGATACCGGAATGGCTTTGGAGTCAGACACACCCTGCTTTATGTTAAGGTGCTTGATCTCTCAGTGCTTCAGTTTCCTCTGTTTAAAAAAAAAAAAAAATGGGGTGAGGGGATCTGGCTGGTTTAGTTCAGTTGGTTAGAGCATGGTGCTAACACCAGGGTCCAGGGTTCTATCCTTGTACCAGCCAGCTGCCAAAAAAGGGGGAGGGGTGTTGGTGATAGTATTAGGATGAGCCACTTAAAATTGCCATTTTTGTAGATTAAAAATTGTCAAATATCAGTAATTTCAGTGCTTTGACATAAAAATACTGACCTTTATAAGGATTAAAATGTCATGTAAAAGTTTTTAGTGCCTGACACTCTGTAAATGCTCCCAAAAAGAGGAGAAAGGGAGGGAATCAAAGACACTGACTGAGATATTGACAAGTTCCAAAATCTGCAAGTAGTTCAGTGTGTAAGAGATGAGGCTGAAAACTAAGTGGACACCAGATGCTGAAAGTGTTCATTTCATCCTGAAGGCCTTGAGCTGCTGAAGGATTGAAGTCAGAGTGGTGCCTTGGTCAGATTTACATTGGAGGGGGCCAGCCCATGGCTCACTTGAGAGAGTGTGGTGCTGATAACACCAAAGCCTATATTGGGATGGCCAGTTGCTCACTTGGGAGAGCATGGTGCTGACAACACCAAGTCAAGGCTTAAGATCCCCTTACTGGTCATCTTTTTTTAAAAAAATGATTTACATTGGAATAATAAAGTGTATTAAGGTGTGGGCTAGAAGAGGCTCAGAGCAGGGCAGTGAGATTGGCCAAGGTAAGCCAGGATTGTGACAAAGCCGTGATGGAATGGGAGCCTCTTCTTCCCTTTCTCCTCTTTACTTTTTGCAATCAGGCCTCCACCCTGAATGCTCCCTACTGTCCTTCGTGCCCTACATTTCTTGTCCCTCTCCAGGTGACAGCTCCCCAGTGGGGCAGGTGCGTGTGTTGGGTCTGCTACATGAAGAGCTTCATGGCCCAGGCCCCGTTGGAGCACTGAGCAGCCTTGCTCAGACTGAGGTGACCCTGGGCGGTGCAATGGGCCAGGCCTCAGCCCACATCCTCTGTCGGAGGCCCCGACAATGTCCAACTCATCAGGTCAGGAGAAGCAATGGGGGAGGACTGGAGATTGGGGTCAAAGAGAGGTGTAGCATGATGGGAAGAGCAATAAAAAGGCTGATGTGTCTGAGTACTTCCCTGTGTTTTCTGTTACTTACCTCATTTCATCTTCACAGCTACCCTGTTTTATTGTTTTATTATTCCCATTTTGCAGACTGGGAACCAAGTTTAGGGAGGTTTGAATTTAAGTTACTTACCCAAGGTTATAAAGAGTAAGTGGTAGAGGTGGTATGAATTCAAGATTGCCTGACAGAGCTTAACCTGTGAGCTTAAACAATGAAAGATACTTGTCTTCCCGGAAATGGAAAAGAATTTTGAAAAGACTGGGTGTGGTTACTAGGGAGAAGAAGGAACAAGCCCATGTAGAAAAACTTTAAAGGAGAGGTTAGAAGTTGAGGACAAGAGCTGAAAGCAGCCAGTTACATAGGTGATTGTGGGCTGAGGTTGTGAGGTCATGAATTCTCTGTGGTTTATTCAGTAAGATGGAAAAAACCTTTTTAATTCTGCTTCTTCTCCCCAGACTCATTGGTTCTCCATCCTTCCTGACTTCAGCCTGGTTCTTCAAGAGGGGCCTCCCCTAGAGCTCAAGGCCAACCCATATCCTCACACATCTCCGGTATCTAAGAGTACCAGAGCCAGGACAAGGGAACAGAGCTTAGGGTCTGACAAAAAGAGAAAGAATAAAAACAGCAGAGGTTGAGGGTGGGGTCGGGGATTCCACGGATGGATGGGGCAGAGCGGCAGCATCCTTTGTACTTACAGGTGGACGCTTCAAGTCATTTGACCTTTAACCTTCACCTGTCCAAGAAAGAGAGAGAAGCCAGAGATAGCCTGACCTTGCCCTTCCAATTCAGCTCTGAAAAGTAAGGTTGGGGTATATGTGCTTGGATCCTTGAGTAGAGCCCAGTACCTGGGCCATAGAGAGGTGGGGAGACAGCAGGTTATTGATTAACCTCTCAGACTTTATAGGGGCTGAAGTCCACCTCCAGAACCAAATCCAGGGAGTGGTTCTCTCCTTACCCATACCCCACCCCCCAGTGGCAGAGGGCCTTTATGTTTCTTTCTCTCCATTAAAGCCTGGGGTCCTAGCTCTGTGCTTGTCCCCAGAGAACTCTGGGCCTGGACTTAGCTAGATCAGACCCTGGGGAGGTGACCCTATCTCCAGGCAACAGTGGTAGGACAGGAAGCTATAAAGGCGTGGCAAAGGCTGTTGAACAGGGCTTAGGTGCCTGGTGTTCTGTGCCAGTGTGTGGGTGGTTGAAGCAAGACTACAGCAAGATCTTTGCCCTCGAGCTGCTAAGAACTTATGGTATTGTTAGGAGAGCAATACAAGAGTATCTTTCCCAGTATGAGATGGTGCTTCAGCACTAACTAAACATGGAGGTCAAAGAAAGGGAGTTGGACAAAGAAAGTGACACAGAGTTCTAAGAGAAATTGCTGAATGACACAGTCACTTGGAACTGGGTATCCAGACCTGACCCGTTAACCACCCTCACCAGCACCAATTCTTCCCCCCTCAGACAGCAGGCTCTCCTGCACTCTGGGCCAGGCCAGGCTACCAGCCACATCTTCTATGAGCCAGATGCTTACGATGACCTGGACCAAGAAGACCCAGATGATGACCTAGATATTTGACTGGCCAGATGTGACTGGACTATAATTGGAGGGGGAGGGGGCAGACCTTGGGCGTATCCATCTGTTATCTGTGTTGGCCTTACCTTGTCCCTGCCCCTCCTTTGTTCCCTGTGTCTATGGAGACCCTGCCTTGGGAGCTGTTGTGCAGCAGCTGTTCAGGACAAAAAGTGGGGTGAGGGCATAGGGTAAGGTGAGAGTAAAACCCCACTTGTGCCAAATAAAATGTTTATTTTTTTTATTATAAAAAAACCCTGGTAGCTATTTAAATGGGGGGGGGGGGTTTACAATGGATAAGGGAGGCCAAGCACCTGAGTCTTTTAGAGTTAAGGTGTTGGGGCCTGAATAACAAAATGAAATGGGCAGGGACAGCTGTGCAAACCACTGGTGCTCTGTGATCCTTGAACTGAAGTAGGTACACTTTAGTTTTCAAATTCCCTGCAAGGATTTGAACAGAAAGCAAGCAGAGGCCCTGAAGGGAAGAAAAAGCCTACCTTCCAAAAGTTATTTTTTATTACTGTACAAAAAGCAGACCCTTTCTTTTTGTTTCCCCCACCCAACAACCCAGAGAACTGTACATGGTGTTCAGGGATAGAGTGTACAGGAGGCCTTTGTCCTGCATCACACCCTTAGGCTGAGTTCTCGGCCCCAGGTCCTTTCAGGTATCTGAGCACACCTATAACCTGTCAGGCTGAGGCAAGGGGGTCCCAGATCACACATATTCCTTGGCAGAGTTGGGCTTAGGGTAGGAGCGGGGTGCACGGTACCCAGCTTTGCTTTCAGTGCCAGGACAGGACCAAGACAGCAATGCACCTCCCAGGAGGACCAGAGCAGACCCTGCCCAGCCAATAAAGATGGCAGGACCAAACTCGTACCTGTGGAGAGAAGGGATTGGGGTCAGAAATGCTGGCCTGCCGCTACCTCCTCCCTATTCCAGGACTCCAGACCTGTTCCCTCAGGAGGCAAGGCTCCCAGACTTACTTCAAATTTGTGGGGACGGAGGAGCTATAAAAGTCTGTGACAATCTGATTCCCATACCAGGAGCAAGCTATCAAGGCAGCAAGACCTGGGGAGAGAATGAGGATTCCAATATTGTGAGCCCCCCAACCAGCACCTTGCCCACCTTCACTCTGGGGTAGGAGAGGAGAGCCTTCGGTCCCGCCTTGGACCTGTGGCTCACCTGCTACGATGAAAATGATGCCCCCGGTCATGGCTATACGGGCCTTCTTCACTTTGTCGTCTCCCCCACAGCGCGTGCACTTCATGCCCATCGTGGCCACAAACATAGCCAGGAAGCCCAGCACCAGGGATATCACCATTAGGGCTCGAGTGGCCTGCAAGGCCGCTGCGGGGAAGGGGAAAGGACGCCGTCATTGCTTCAGTCTTCGCGCCGCCGGCCGCGCCCATTAAGCCCCCGGACCCTCGTCTGCCGGGCGCTGGGCTGCACGATAGGCCTGGGGCCCCCTGTGTGTCCAAGGCCCGGCCCTGAGGCGGCAGTTCCCGCCCCTCGCGACACCGCGGCCTTCCTGCTCCCGCCCCGCCCTGTGCTCAAGGACCCGCCCGGGGCGCCAGGGTTTCGATGAAACTGTCCCGAAGCGGGGGAAGGGTGAAAGGGGGCCGCGAAGAGGCGCGGAGGCAGCGGCCGGAGTCCCCGGACTGGCCGCACATCCCGGCCCGCGTCCCAGCGCTGACTCCGCTATCGAGGCCACGGGGTTTGTGGCTTCGGCTAATCGGCCGATAAGATTAGAGGCAGCAGGCGGCGGCCCACGTCTGACAGACGGCACGGCCCTAAGGTCCTCGGCGCCTCCTCTGCCCCGCGCCCCCTTTTGTCGAGAGAAAAGGGCGGGAGATGACGGAGGCCATTCAAGCACAGGGCGGTGGGGGAGGGGACGACCCCGGCCTAGGACTGGGCTTCCCCAAGCTCCAGAGGAGGCTCGGCTGGGGGCGAAAGAGGAGCTCAGGCGGCCGGGGGCGGGCCCTCGTGCAGCCGCCAGAACCCCGGCCCCTCTGCCACGGCCCCACCGCTTCCGCTTCCTCCTGCTCCCCGGCCACTCAGGGCGCCCCCCTGGGCCCGGCCCCTCACCCCAGGCCGCCACCTTGGCCTGGGGCGCGTCCGCCCCGTCGGTCCCGCGGCCTTACCGGACAAGGAGAGCACCGAGTCGTACGTTTTGCAGCTCATCATGCCCGTGCTCTGCGTGACGCAGTCCATCCACAGCCCCTTGTACATAGCCTGAGCCGTGATGATGTTGTCGCCCGCGTACGAGCTCATCTGCCACTGCGGGATGGCGGTGCAGGCTATCAGGCCCACCCAGCCCAGCACAGCCATGGCAAAGCCCAGCAACTGCAAGCCCGAATTGGCCATTTCCGCCCTCAGAAAAGACTGGGGGCGCCGGGCGGGCGACCCTACAGTAGAGAAAACAAAACTTGGGGGTCAGACCCACAAAAACAACTTGGGGTGGAGTTTTAAGTCACCCCCCAAAAAAGTTTTTGGCCAGGTGACTGCAAATCTTGTCACCCGAAATAACTAACACAAATCGACCCCTCCGGTGGAGCGAGCGATGGTCTCACAGCAGAGAACAGCTACGCCCGGAGGAGAGCTTCCAACGAAAGCGGTCCCCGAAGGCCAGGCGGTTCCCCCCGCGCTCTCCGCGACCCTACCCCCACAAAAGGTGGAGGGGCCGAAGGGGCGCGGTCCTGTGGGCCCGAGGCTGCAGTGTGCGGGAGAGGTTGCTGCGCGGTGAGCCGGCAGGTGCGGGCAGACAGGTGCAGCGCACCTGAGTATATATGTAGGGCGTCGGGGGCGCGCCCCCCCCCCGCGAGCAACGGGAGCGCGGGAAGGGGGGCGGGACCGGAGGGGCGGCCGAAGGTGACCTGACGTCACCGAAGGGACACTCACCTGAACCGGAAGTCCTGGCCCCCACCCCTCCTTGCCCAGGTGAAGAGGAAGAAACCTGAGCACCAGGGTCACACCCCTTACTTTCCCGATTTTGACCGCCGGTAGGGAGGAGTCCCAAACTCTGAGTCAGCCCCTCCGGACTGGACTTCCCCCGGGCACCACGGTGCCCCTTCCCCTCTTCCCGACAGGTGCGCCTGGGACGCTGCAGAGCCAGAGATGGGAGAAGCCCCTACCCGGCCTGGGCGCCGCCCTACCCTCGACAGTTTCTGCCCTAAGTGCTCTTTGTCCGGCTCTACTTTCGCCCCCACCCTCTGCCGTTTCTCTTCTGTCTCCTACCCTAGCCGATCCCACCCTCAGGGGCTCTGGCCCAATCCCTGAGAGTCGTCCCCTTCAGCAGCCCTCTTGGAGTTTCCACTCCAAGAAACACCTTCCCAGCACCCTCTCTCCTTCACTGTCTGGGGTCTCGGGTTCTGCTCTCCAACAGACACCGGGCTTCTGGGCCTGGCTCCCCAACAACTGCCACCTTCCGGGCCCCCATGCCAATCCCTGGTGTGATTTAATTCCTGCGTTCCTCACACCCCACCTCCCTGCCTGTCACTAACACCTCCAGCATCAAGGGTCCCTCTAGCAGAGGGAAGAAACCACTGAGGCCAGAAGCCAGCAGAGGGTGGGGAGCAGGGTAAGGCCTAGGGCAGTCTTGGCCACACCCGTCATTCCCCTCCCTTTCCCTTCCAGTCTTTTCAAACCCACCCTCCACTTTTCCCACACACTCCCCCAGCCACACACATTTCTCTTCCCCTCACTCTGAGTCTGGCCTGGCCTATGTGTGTTCGCCCTTCCGTCCCGGTCCCCTCACCGTTCTGTCCTCCTGAACATCTGGCACATCTGGCTCTCCAAGGTGGCCTCTGATTTCGGCCCTGACTCCCACCTCACCCTCACATTCCTGTCTTCCCAAGCTTGCCGCATCTTTCCTCCACATGTTTTCCAAGCATCCGTCTCGTCTTTGAGCATCTCCCCCTCCTGCCTTTTCCGCTTTGTAGCTTCCTATTGCACTCCCTCTCTTTTAGTCTACCTTTGTACCCTGTTTCCAGCCCCCTTGGAGCCCAGCTTCACTGATGAGTCTCCTCATCTTCCAGGGGTGCACGTCACTGCCCCCTTCTTGCCCCTCTCCTCTACCCGCTTCACTCTTCTCAGATTCACACATCTTTCTCACTCTGGCTCTCTCATTTCATTTCCCTCTCTTCATTTTTTCCTCAACTCTCACATTTCCCGTCTTTAGTCTTCCCTCTCAAACATTCTCTGTAAATCTTTTCTTCATTTATTTGGTAAACACTTTTTTCTTAAAAGATAACTTGTAAAGGGATCTTAACCCTTGACTTGGTGGTGTCAGCACCACACTCTCCCAAGTGAGCCACAGGCTGGCCCCCATTATTCAGTAAACACATTGAAAGCCCCTCATGCTAAGCTAATTAACCTGCTTTTGCATAAAATACATAAATTCTTTGTTATTCATTTTTATTGTTGTACTTTTGGATTAATGGAGACAATTTTAAAAAGGTGCCTTCCAGCTCTAAAATTCAATGTTTCCTTACTTAAGTATATCCAACTTCTCTCCAAGCCCACTGCCATCCTTCAGACCAAGCCATCATCATCTCTTGCCTGGACACTGACACTACCTCCAAACCAATCTCCCTGCTTCCACCCTTGTCCCTCTAAATCCATTCTCTGGAGTGACCTCTTTTTCCAAACATAGATGTTGTCATTTCCTGCTGAAAAATCTTTCACTGGCTCTCTTGTGCTCCTGCAGGTAAATGCCATACCGTGGCCTTCCTGATTCTCTGTGCCTCAGCCACACTGGCCTTCTCTCTGTTCATGAAACATACTACATTTCTTCCCACTAACATGCCTTTGCACACTCTGTTCTCTATGCCTGGATGCTCTTCCCTAGCTCCCCCACCCACCTTCCTCTACTCAGCTAACCTACTCGTCATTCAGTAAACTATCAGCTCAGCTATCACTTCTTCTTTTTTTTTTTTTTTTTTTTTTTTTTTTTTTTTTTTTTTTCC
>NW_007727081.1:361304-364405 GCF_000696425.1 Galeopterus variegatus | reverse complement strand
GTGTTGCCCCCGGACCGGACCAGGGACCGGCAACGGGATTGCAACCCTCGGTGTTGCTCCCGCGCCTCGCTCAGCCAGTGAGCGGGAACCGGTCTGTATGTGGGATCCGAACCCTCGGACGGGAGCGCTGCCATGCTTCCCAAGCGGCGCACTATCCAGTGCGCCACTGGGCCGGCCCCTCAGCTATCACTTCTTCTAAAGCCTGGCCTGACCACCTTACCACAGACTGAGTCAGATCATTTTTGTTTTTTTTGTTTGTTTGTTTGTTTTTTTAAAAGATGACCGGTAAGGGGATCTCAACCCTTGGCTTGGTGTTGTCAGCACCACACTCAGCCAGTGAGCAAACCGGCCATCCCTATATAGGATCCGAACCCGGGGCCTTGGTGTTATCAGCACCGCACTCTACCGAGTGAGCCACAGGCCGGCCTCAGATCATTTTTGTATTGTTCTTTCAAAGCTTTTATCACAGTTTGAAACTATTTACTTTGTGTGGTTATTTATTCAATGTCAGTCTTCCCATTGTACTATAAGTTCCAAGTGGGAAGAGATGTGTCTGGGTTTTATCACCAATAAATATTAGTGAGTGAATGAATAAATTATAAGTAAACAATATTTGTTTTTCTGGGGTTTTTTGTTGTTGTTGTTTTCCGTTCTTTGTTGCGGTGGTGGTGGTATTTTTTTGGCAGCTGGCCAATGCAGGGACATGAACCCTTGACCTTGGTGTTATCAGCACCATGCTCTAGCCAAGTGAGCTAACCAGCCCCCCAAACCATATTTTCATCCACTGTTCAACAAATTTTTTCTGAGTGTCTATAACATATCAGCTACTGTACTTGACCCTGGAGATATAGCAGTGAACAAAACAGATAAGGACACTATGCTCATGTCACTTACGAGAGTACTTCAAAAAGTTCATGGAAGTATTTGTATTATCTTCCAATTCTATTTTCCCATGAACTATTTGAAGTATCCTCATATTTTCTAGAGACAGGAAGCAGGCAACTAAGACACGAAATGGTGCATGTTTTGTAGGCAATAAAACAGGGTAATGTGATGAGGTTGGGTCCACTACAGAGTGAGTTCAGGGAGAGCTTTCTGAGGAGGCAGAAGGAAAAGCAAGTGCAAAGGCCCTGTGTCCATTGCCCCCTTGAGACTTGTAGTCATTTTTTAATCTTTTGGTGGCTGGCCAGTACATGGATCAGACCCAGACCTTGGCAATATCAGCACACGCTAATCAACTAAACTAACCAGCCAGCTTTGTACCCATTAATTTATAGCAGGATTTCTCACCCTTGGCACTATTGACATTTGATGCAAGATAGTTCTTTGTTGTCTTGTGCATTACAGGATATTTAGCAGCATCCCTGATTTTTATCGATCAGATGCCAGTAGAACCCTCCCCTACACCTCAGTGTGACAATCAAAAATGTCTCTTGGCATTGCCAAATGTTCCAGGGAGGGAAGAGGCAAAATCAGTCCCAGCTAAGAACCACTGATTTAAAACATGACCAGTGAGCATCACTGTGGATTTTTTCTCTGATAGCCTTGAAGTAAACAGTTGGGTGCAATGACCCAAGTAGATGGATGGTTGAAATTAAGCAGGGTTGGGGTTTTGCTAAAAAGAGAGAAAAGCAGTTTTGGAGTATTTGCACAAGAGTGATTATGCGTTATATCATGCATATAAATTGTGTAAGAAGGGGAGTAAACACAAAAGGGGATTGGTGGATAGTTAAAAACTGGTAGGGCCAGTGGTTTAGAGGTCCTCATGAGGTGAAAGGAGTGGGGATCCATAAGTAAATGAACTGGAAGTCTAGCAAGTGATCATGAGAGGCGGGCGGCGTGAATTCAATAAATTGGAAGAGGTTGTTTTTGGAGATAAAGCCTAGAGTAGGGGCCTGAGGGTGGGTTGAAGAGAAAGATCACTGAAAATGAGACTGAGGAGCTGAGAGGCTTCAAGTAGATGGATTACCCTGGTGGATTTTGAAGTCAAAACCAACGGTGATAGGAAAACAGGTGTAAAGAGGAATATGATGAGCCAGGTGCTACAGTTATCAGTGAATGTGGGTGAATGACCAGGCCTGAAGACCGTAGCGGATATACTTCAAAACATGAACTTCAAAGGTGCAGGGATTTTGAAGGATGAAGGAAGAATAATGGTCTAGATGTAGCATTGAGGAGCAGTACTCCCAACTCCAGACTCCAAGCTGTGTGAAGATTAACAAACAAGCCTCTATAATATAAACTAATTGGTCACTGAATATCATACTGGCCAGACCAGGAATAATCATACTGGCCAGACTCAAAGCAGATAGAATATTTCAGGTTCTAATTACACCTCATTTACGATTTCATTCTTGGGCTTCAATTGTCTCATCTGCAAAAAAGGAATGATAATATTTTTGCCTGCTTAGGAAACTAGAGGCTTAGCCCTGTGGTTCATTCTGGAGTGAATATTTGAGGTATAGATTTGGAATGAAGGAGTGAAAAAGTGACCGGCTCATTTTATGAGGGTGGAGTAATCTTGCCTCTGAAATCAGCCAAGGATAATACAAGAAAAGTATTGTATGACCATTTCATCTGTAAATATAGATGCAAAAATCCTTAATAAAGTATTACTTAACCAAATGTAAAAGTGTATTTAAGGAGTCATACATCGTAGTACAAACAAGGACAGTTTATCTCAGGTGTTTCAATATTACAAAATCCATCAATGTAGGGGCCAGCCCGTGGCTCACTCAGGAGAGTGTGGTGCTGATAACACCAAGTCAAGGGTTAAGACCCCCTTACCGGTCATCTTTTAAAAAAAAAACAAAATCCATCAATGTAATCCATCACATTAATAGACTAAAGAGGGGCCGGCCCGGTGGCGCACTGGATAGTGCACCGCTTGGGAAGCGCGGCGGCGCTCCCGCCCGAGGGTTCGGATCCCACATACAGACCGGTTCCCGCTCACTGGCTGAGCGAGGCACGGGAGCAACACCGAGGGTTGCGATCCCGTTGCCGGTCCCCGGCCCGGTACAGGGGGCAACACTGAGGGTTGCGATCCGTTGCCGGACACGGAAAAAGACAAAAAAAAAAAAAAAAAAAAAAAACAAAAAAAA
>NW_007727081.1:349330-360964 GCF_000696425.1 Galeopterus variegatus | reverse complement strand
AAAAAAAAAAAAAAAAAAAAAAAAAAAAATAGACTAAAGAAAAAATTATGTTGCTACCTCAATTGACAATTTTTTTTCTTTCTTGGTGGCTGGCTGGTATGAGCATCCAAACCCCTGACCTTGGTGTTATAACGCTGTGCTGTAACCAACTGAGCTAACTAGCCAGCTCACATTGGATAATTTTAAAAAGCATTTGATATGGTTCAAAACTGCTTATGGTAAGAACTCTTAGCAAACAAAGATTAGAAAGAAAATTCTTATACTCGATGAAGAAATGTTAGGCTCATATCTTTTGTGACTGGGGAAAGGACAAAGATGTCCACTGTTTACAACTCTTGTTTGACAAAGTCCTGGAAGTCTTGACCAATTCTACAAGGAAGCAAAAGAAATAAGTAGTGCAAAGAATGGAAGACACAAATAAAACTGATTATTCACAGGTGATATAATTATCTACTTAGAAAAAAAACAATAGAATCAACAGGAAAACTATCAGAACCAGCAAGGGTGTGCAGCAAGGTTGCTATACACAAGATCAACCTACCAAAAAACAAAAACAAAAACAAAAAATCCCTAGTATTTTACTACACCAACGATAACCTAGAAAATGTGGTAAAAATAGGAAGCACTTCTCTGACTCTGTCAGATGGTGTTTCCTGGGCAAACCTCACATTTGGCTCCCAACAAACTTTACAAAATTTTTAAAAAGAACTAATAAAAATACCATTCAATTTGCATCAGTGACCAAAACTATAAAGTATCTAGGAATTAACCAAGTATTTATAAGATCTCAGTGGGAAAAAATTTTTAATTCTTACAAAGGATATAGAAGATAACCTGAATAAACAGAGAAATAGTCCATGCTCTTGAGTGGGACATCTTAATATTATAAAGATATTGTTCCCAGAATTATTTATAATTTGCAATATTACCAATAAAAATCCAACTGGTGTTTTGTTTTTTACAGATCTTGATAAGTTTATCCCCAAGTTTTTTTGTTTTTTTTTTTTGTCTTTTTTCGTGATCGGTTAACGGGATCGCAACCCTCAGTGTCGCGCCCGCACCGCGCTCAACCAGTGAGCGGACCGGTCTCCACATGGGATCCGAACCCTTCGCGGGAGCGCCACCGCGCTCCCAAGCGCCACACTCTACAGAGTGCGCCACCCGGCCAGCCCTAGCCTCAAGTTTTTAAGAAACAGTGGAAGACCACAAATGTTAAATTGACAACAAAATGGAAGAGTAACAAGAAGAGTCTCACCCTTGCAGAAGTTTTAACTTGCTACAAAGAATCAACAACAGCATAGTATTCATGCAGGAACAGACAAATACACCAATGGAACAGAATACAAGCTCAGAGGCAGACACCTATATATATCAGAATTTGATATATGGTAAATGTGGTTCACTAAAGAGAAAAATTAATTGGATTCCCAAACACCCAAAACAAAAATGAAGTCTAGCAGGATCAAAAAAGAACTAAATGTGAAAAGAAAAACCATAAAGTTTCTGGAAGAAAATGTAAAAGAATATTTTTGTGGTGCAGAGATGGAAAACGAATATATACAAATTTTCAAAATACCAAACCATGGGGAGAAAAATAGTCATTTTCATTACACCCCAATTAAGTATTTCTGTTCAATGAAATTCACCAAGGAAAAATTAATAGGCAGATGACATGGTGGGAGAAAATATTTACAATGTCCAAGTACGATAAGGAACTGATATAATTTTTTAAAAAGTCTTGCCAATCAGCGAGAAAAATACTCCAAGAGCAAACAGGCAAAGAATATAAGAAGGAAATTTATAGAAAAAAAGGAAGCCAATTGCTAACAAGTGTTTAAATGGATACTCCAATTTTATTTCTCCAATTAAGTTTTCTCAGTTTTCTCCAATTAAGTAATTACTCCAATTACTCCAATTAAGTAAGCAATTACTTATTAGGAGAAAATTCCAGTAAGATATCACCCTTCACCTATTATACTGACAAGTATTAGAAATCCAAACAATTTCGGGGCCGGCCCGTGGGTCACTCGGGAGAGTATGGTGTTGATAACACCAAGGCCACAGGTTTGGATCCCATACAGGGATGGCTGTTTAGTTCACTGTTGAGCGTGGTGCTGACAACACCAAGCAAAGGGTTGAGATCCCCTTACCGGTCATCTTTTTTTAAAAAGAAAAAAAAAGATCCCCGGTAGAAAACCAAACAATTTCAAGGCCAGCCCGTGGCTCACTTGGGAGAGTGTGGTGCTGATAACACCCAGGCCTTGGGTTCGGATCCTATATAGGGGTGGCCGGTTAGCTCACTTGGGAGAGCGTGGTGCTGACAACACCAAGCCAAGGATTAAGATTCCCTTACCTGTCATCTTTAAAAAAAAAAAAGAAAAAAATAATAATAATAAAAAAAATAAAAATAAAAATAAAAGAAATCCAAACAATTTCTCATTTTTTAAAATATAATCTCATTTAGACCATTCTGGCTAAAATTTAAAAGACTGACTCACTGAGTGTGGAGAAACTGGAACTCTCATACACTGGTGGTGGGAATGTAAAATGTACAGCCACTTTGGAAAACAGTTTGGTAGTTTCATAAAAAGTTTCACATACATCTATCATATAATCCAGTCATTCCACTCCCAGATATTTTCCAAGAGAAATGAAAGCATACATCCATACAAAGACTTACATATGAATGTTCTTAGCAGCTTTATTTGTAAAGCCCAAAACTAGAAATAACCCAAATGTCCACCAACAGGTAAATGGATAAACAAACTGTGGTATAGTCATACAATGGAAGATTATTCAACAATAAAAAGGAATGAATTCTTTTTTCTTTCTTTTTTTTTTTTTTTTTTTGGGCAGTTGGCCAGTCCCGGGGATCCGAACCTTTGACCTTGGTGGTGTTATAACACCATACTCTAACCAACTGAGCTAACAGGACAGCACTTTGGAATGAACTCTCCATACAGGCAACATCTTAGATGAATCTCAAAATTATTATGTTAAGTGAAAGGAGCTGGACAAAAAGTACATTCTGTTTGATTCCTTTTACATAAAATTCTAGAAAATGCAAACTAGTATATAATGACAGAAAGTGGATCAGTGCTTACCTAGGCTGTAGGGGAAAGGGCCAGAGGGAAGGATTATGAAGGGGTACAAGGAAACATTTGGGGTGTTGGATACGCTCATTATCTTGATTGTGTGGATGGTTTCACAGGTGTTCACATATGTCAAAACTCATCACACTGTATGCTTTAAGTATGTGTTGTTTATTGTATGTCAATTACACCTCATAGTTGTTTAAAAAAACAAAAACAAGAAATTTTATACAGTTCTAAGTACCCTATGAATATTATATTATTCACCTTCAGTAAAACCCTAAGATGTAAATACTATTATTATGTCCCTTCTCATTTTACAGATGAGGTAAATAAGGCACAAAGAGCTTAGGTAACTTTCCAAAAGGCACAAAGAAAGTAACAGAGCTGAGGCTCAAACTCAGGCAGTATGGCCCAGCATCCATATTCTTAACTATGCTGCCTCTGGGTGGATGCTGACTCAGAGGATATTGTGGTGGCAGAACCCTCCTGTGCTGATGGAAGTAGAGACTGGGAGAGCTATTCTGAAGTGCAAGCTGGCAGTACTTAGTCAACTTCGGTATAACAACGCCCTATGACTCATCAACTCTGTAACTGCAGAAAGATATAAATATAGACATAGTCATGGTCATAGTTATAGACAGAGACATAGGTACGTCTTCAAAGTTCTCACCGGAGTCTACAGGGAAGCTTGTATGAGAATGTTCATTGCCATATTATTTATTGTGGTTGGGAATCAGAGGGGACATGGGTGCTCTTCACAACAGGATTGTGAGCTGGTAAAATGTGGTGGGACTGATACTGTGCAGTATCATGCAGCAATAGCTCTGATAGTCACAGAACATGGGCGGAGACGAAAAACATACTGTTTACTGAAAATAAGTAAGATCAGAATGAAATCTGTTACAAGATGCTATTAACATAAATTTTAAATGTTTGCAATCCCTGAACTGGCCAGCCACCAAAAACAAAAACAAATGTTTGCACACAAAACTACTCATATTTTGCAACAGCACAAATAAAGAAATGAACATTAAACACATTGGAATGGTTGCTTTTTGAAGGAAGAAAAATGAGAGATGGGTATGGAAATAATTTAAAAAATAATAAGACTTAAATCAATGAAGACAATATGCTAAGAACTGTGTCATTAATTCAATCTTCTGCAACTGAGACCCAAATATATAAATAAAATACAAGGAAAGGACAAAGGGAGGAGATAGATAGAGTTGCTGGAACTCAGGGGTGAAAGTTCCCACAGAAGCTAGAAGCAAAGTGGACTGTAGAGCAGGAGCTGGGGGTGGGGGGTGAGGGGGCAATATCCTGGCTTTCTCCTACCTTCCGATCCCTTACCTACCAGAAGCCAGTAGCCACAGGAGCTGAGAAAAGAAAAGTCTGCAGGGATAAGCTCCCCAACATACAGGGCAGAGTTTAAGAAAGGTTACAATTTGTTCTAAGACCGAATGCACCAAGGATCGCTGTATAGTCCTCCCTCATTCTGTGCAGGGGATTGGTTCTGAGAAACCTCCCCCCCCCCAACCCTCCCATTCCTCCAATACCAAAATCTGCAGAGGCTAGAATATAACCTACACATATCCTCCCTTATACTTTAAACCATCTCTAGATTACTTATAATACCTAATACAATGTAACTGCTGTGCTAATAGTTGTTACACTATAATGTTTTTTAAATTTATATTTTCTATTGTTGTAATGTTATTTTATATTGCTGCTTTCCTGAATATTTTTGGACAGCAGTTGGTTGACTCCGTGGATGTGGAATCCGTAGATAGGGAGGGCCAACTGTACAACATCAACAAACACATACACGCGCTCCAATGCAAAGCTCCTCGAGCCATGTGTCTCTCTCCTTCCTTTTCATCCTCTACCAGTCAACCTCTTTCTCCCACCTTCCCTGCCATTTTTTCTCTCTCCCTCCCAACTCTCTCCTTCCTTTCATGTCTCCTCTTCTACTTCCCCATCACTTTCTCCACACTCTTTAACCTACCCTCTCTCCTATATCTAGCCCTGACTTGCTCTTCCCATTCCACTTTCACTGGGGCTCAAACACCTAGAAGGGTCCCTGAGAAGCATCAGAAAAGAAGCCTCCTAAGGAGAGCAGGAATGTGCCTTGCCACAAGCGGCAGGACAGAAGCCAGGCCACTGGGCCCTCACCATGCACACTGCCTAGCGCACTGCCTGTTCATCTGTCCCCAACTGTGCCTCCCTCCTGTTCCCTTTTCCCTCTTGGCATTTTTCTCTGCTCTTTCCCCCTCTGCCTGCCCTTCTCCCTTTGTAATACTCCAACAGCCCTTGTCCTTTTACCTTCCTGAGCAGTCCTTCTCTGCACGCATCAATCTCTTCTCTCCCATTCTGCTCCTAAACGATTGTTTCTTCTCAACATTCAGACCTTACTTCTTCATCTATGCCCCGTTAGACAGGTGGGTGGAACCAGCCACTAAATGGTTCCCTCGTTTTTTGTTTTGTTTTGTTTTATTGCTCCCCAGTCTGTGTTCTCAGCCATAAGCAGCAGACCCTCATTTCATTTATTCGACAAACATTTACTGAGTGCCTGGCCCCAGTCCAGGTGCTGGGGACACAGGGGTAGACAAGATGACCTTCTGCCCTTGAGGCTGGAATACAGAGATGAGAAGAAATCATAATGATATACTATGTATATCATGGCTTTCTGGAGAAAAGCTCCACAGAGGGGGGAGATTTTGGGGGGAGGGTGAATAGGAGTCCTCTGGCATTCCAGGCTGCGAGGATTAGTGTAGCAAAGGCACCAAGAAGGGGTGAGACAGCACAGTGTGTTCTGGGTATAAAAAGTGGGCATTTAGGGGCCGGCCCGTGGCTCACTCGGTAGAGTGCGGTGCTGATAACACCAAGGCCACGGGTTCGGATCCCATATAGGGATGGCCGGTTGCTCACTGGCTGAGCGTGGTGCTGACAACACCAAGTCGAGGGTTAAGATCCCCTTACCGGTCATCTTTAAAAAAAGGGGGAAAAAAAGTGGGCATTTACCGGAACACCTAGGACAAGTATAGAAGGTGAGGCAAGGAAGACAGGTAAGGCAGAGATGGAGAGGAAAGGCAGGGGGCTTTGCTCACTCTGAAAGGGTGTTTGAACTTGACAGGGGTGGCAACAAAGAGTCAGTGACGTTTTGGGCGAGAGTGATGAAGTTGGACTTTTGAAAATTGTACTCTGCCCTCCTTTTAAGGGAAGAGGAGGAGCAGGAAGACCAGTCAGTGTGATGGTGGTCTGGACTAAAGTGGCAGCAGTACGGGTGGAGAAAAGCAGATGAACGTGAGAGAATTTAGGAGGTCAAAACAGCAGTGTTGGAAACTAACTGGATGAGGGTGGGCGGGGACGGTGCAGGACAGGAGGCATCAAGCATGCATGACTTCTGCCATAGGGGTGACTGGGTGGCTAATTCACTAGAATAAGGAAGTTAGGAACAGGAGCAGGTTCGGACATGCTGATCTCTGAGCTTTCCCATGCAGGTTGTAACTGGACACCCGGACGTGGAGCTCCGGAGAGAGGCCTGGGTTGGATGCAACTGAAGCTTTCAGGGCGGTAGAATGGCTAGGGACGGCGGGCTGGAGACCACCCCGGTCCAGTCCGCTGCGGCTCCTCGCCCTCCCTCCAGGTGGCACTGCAGCCCCGCACGTCTGAAGGTTTCAGCCCAGTTTCCAGCGCCGCGCGCTCCCTAAGCTCTCGAGGTGTCCCGCTTTCGTCTCTGGACGCGCCGACCTCAGGTCGCGCCCTCTCGGCTTGGCAGGATTCAGCTGGTGATCCACACCGGGGGCAGCCTCCGGACAGCGCAGGGTCCACGCACCCAGCTCATGAGTGGCGGCGCCGGGACCTCAGAGCTGGTGGCGTGATCGGCGTGACCACCTGTCCCTCGGGCCGCCTCCAGGAACAAACGTGGGAAATGTGTGTAGGGAAAGGGCCGGACAGGCAGTGTTCGGAGGAGGGATGTAAGGAGAGACAGGACCACAGAGCCCGGCCACCGGACCCGCTAGGAACGGAATTTCCTGGCCCCAGGGCCACCCCGCGTGGGAAGGGTGTCGCGGACTCTTTAAGGTTCTATCTCACTGCCCTCCCCCGCCCGGGAGAGGCCGGGACACCCGGGACCTGACATTTGGCGGCTCCAGACGTGGGAGCTAAAAATAGCTGCTCCGGGTTACTTGGGAACATTGCTCCTCATCTACCCCGTGCGCCAGTGCGCTCTGTCTCCCAGCGCTGGAGGTCCCCCCGGCCAAGCATACCTGGCCCATTCCCTCCTCTTGGACCCCACTGTCCAGACCCGCGGCGCTAGACTTTAAGGATCTTCTCCATCCGGATCTCGGCTGGTGGGAGGAGTCCTGACACGTGGGTGGGCGGGGCCTTCTGTTCCAAGGACCCTCTTCTCAGCACTGCCAGCCGAGGGGCGTGTCTCACTGGCAGGGCTGAACCGCGTGGCCTCCCTTGCCAGCCCCACTCACTCTCGCCAAACTCTAAGCCCCGGTTTAGGAGGGGGGCGTGGCCTTCTGGGGTGTGCCGGCTCCTGGCCAATGTTGTTGTGAGGGGCGTGGCCCGCGGGCAGGCGGGAGTGAGCTGGGGGGGTGCTCCTCGCGTCTTTTTTCCCAGCCAGGCTCCTGCAGATACCCGGGAGCCCCGCTGCTCTCTGGCTCCTCGGCTCGTGGCTGTGGGTCCCACCAGGCCCGCCCTCCGCACGTCGCTCCGAGACCCCCGTGGGCCCCGCACCCTCTGCCCGCCAGGCCGGGGCCACAGCCCCCCCAGTCGCCTCTCTCGTCACTGCTGCCGCTGCATCTCCAGCTCTTCTAAGACGACATGCCGTCGGGCTTCCAACAGATCTGCTCCGAAGTAGGGTTCAGCGTGCGGAGGCGGAGCAGGGCGGGGGCACGGGTCCAGCTTTTCCTGGGCTAGGGTCGCGGTTGGGGTCATCTAGGGGGCGGTGGAGGTGGCGCAGGGGGTGGAGGTGGGATCCTGGCTATTTATACCCGGCCTGGATAACCCATGACTGTCGGATTCCAGTCCGGCCTAGAGGCAGAGTGGGTCTGGAGGACGTTTCCGGGGCGCAGGCCACAGCTGGATTCTGCGAGTCCAGGGTTCGTCCCCTTCCCTAGCACACCGCGAGTTATCCCGGAATTGGGAATACTCTGGCCTTTATCCGACTTGGGAAAGCAGATCCAGATGGGTCTTGCCCTCAGGGAGCTGTCCGTCTGTCCGGCTCAGGGGCAGTGTTTCGAGGACCGGAGACTCTCCATGGCCCCCACCCCCACACCTGGCTGCCCTCCAGACTCTGAACTTTCCCTTGTCCCCACGGTTGGTGGACGGACAGAGGGGAGCGTCAGCACCCCCCCCTCCCCCAGCTCAGGTTTCCGTTTGGAGACAGTCTGTGCCGCCAGCGAGCGGCCACCACTGCCACCGCCCCTCACACCACCTTCCCACCCTCCTCCCCTGGGCATGGCTCTCCCAGGCAAAACCCGGCACTGCCCCCCGCCCTTGGTTGGAGCTTAGAGGGGGGAAGGGAGGCCGAGCAGAGACAGAGAAGGCCACCCCCAGAGGAATGACCTGGTCGTCCTTTTCGAAATTGCACTTCTTGGGCCTGGTGAGGGACTCCTGGAGCTGGCTGAGAGAAACCCAGAGGGGAGGGAAGAGGACAGTGGTTGATGATAACAATGCACTTGTCAGTTTATAAAACCAGCACTGTCAGGGAAACCGCTAAAACTTGATTTTGATTTTCACAACACTTTTACTGATAGGTAGGCAAGGCAGGCAACATCACCTCCATCTCACTGAAGAGGAAACCTAGGTTCAGAGTGGAGAAGTGACTCGCCCAAGGTCACACAAATCTGAGCTCGTAAGGTCAAGCCAGTCCCAAGGTCACAGACATATTATGAGACTTAGGTCTTCAAACATTTCTCTGCCTTGTGGACTCAAATATCCAGTTTGTTCTCCATGCCCCCATTGCTGTTGGATTCTGTGTACTCCTGTTTATATTGAGAACTCTGTGCAGTTCCTAATATGGTCCAGTTTCCCTCACCCAACATGTTGGATGGAACCCAGCATCTTCAGACTCCAGCTGGGTCTGGGCCCCTGGAGGAAGGAAAGAAATGTTCCATGTGGCATGCCCCCGTCTGCTTCTGCCTGTGCAGGATGGGGAGCCCCCTCGGCAGCAAGTGACTGGGACCCTGGTCCTCGCTGTATTCTCTGCTGTGCTTGGCTCCCTGCAATTTGGCTACAACATTGGGGTCATCAATGCCCCGCAAAAGGTGAGGGGCCTGCAGCTGGCAGGGTGGGGGTGCCCAAACAAGGAGGACAGGGGACCTCAGGGGTGGTTGAAAGAGAAGGGTCTGCAGGGAATCACTCCTGTGTCCCCCCAGGTGATTGAGCAGAGCTACAATGAGACATGGCTGGGGAGGCAGGGGCCTGAAGGACCCAGCTCCATCCCACCAGGCACCCTCACCACCCTCTGGGCTCTCTCAGTGGCCATCTTTTCTGTGGGCGGCATGGTTTCCTCCTTCCTCATTGGCATCGTCTCTCAGTGGCTCGGAAGGTATGGAGCTGGAGGGCAGGGGTGGGGGAACAGGAGGGGAGCTACAGCATGGGTGCCTGAACTGTCACAGCCCCACTCTGTCTGCCTTCCAGGAAAAGGGCTATGCTGGTCAACAATGCCTTGGCAGTACTGGGGGGCACCCTCATGGGTCTGGCCAACGCTGCTGCCTCCTATGAGATGCTCATTCTTGGACGGTTCCTCATTGGCGCCTACTCAGGTACCCACAGGCACCATGGCCCTGCTGAGAGCACTACTCTCCTTCGCCATGCCTGGGCTTTTGGATGCAAGTGGGCAGCTGCCCTCAGCCCTCTCTTCTTCCCTCTGCCCAGGGCTGACGTCGGGGCTGGTGCCCATGTACGTGGGGGAGATTGCCCCCACTCACCTGAGGGGTGCTTTAGGGACACTCAACCAACTGGCCATCGTCACTGGCATCCTGATCGCCCAGGTGACTGCACCTGGCCTCATGGGAGGCTAGGCAGGGGTTGGGATCTGGCTCTGGAAAACGGGTTGGGCCTCCAGGGTAAGGCAGGAGGGCTGAGTGACCTGCCTTTCCTCTCACCCTTCTCCCATAGGTACTGGGCTTGGAGTCCATGCTGGGCACTGCCACCCTGTGGCCATTGCTCCTGGGCATCACAGTACTACCCGCCCTCCTCCAGCTAGTCCTGCTGCCCTTCTGTCCTGAGAGCCCTCGCTACCTCTACATCATCCGGAACTTGGAGGGGCCAGCCAGAAAGAGTGAGCTCTCTCCCTGCAGTCTAGCCCAGGCCCATGCCTCCATCCCATCGGACTAGCACCTGGCCTCCTCTCAGGCCCCCTCAGGCCTGACCCTCCGCACCCCCAGGTCTGAAACGCCTGACAGGCTGGGCTGATGTGTCTGGAGCACTGGCTGAGCTGAAGGATGAAAAGCGGAAACTGGAGCGCGAGCGGCCACTGTCCCTACTCCAGCTCCTGGGCAGCCATACCCACCGGCAGCCCCTGATCATTGCCGTTGTGCTGCAACTGAGCCAGCAGCTCTCAGGCATCAATGCTGTACGTATGCAGCAGCCTCCAGCCAGGGCATGGGGCAGGCAACAAACAGTCCAAGCGGAGGGAGAAGGGAGCAAGCCCCTCTGTTAAAACTCAGGGTCAGTCCAGCTTGGTGTGGCTGGAATGGAGGAAGGGACATCCCTGCCATCACCTTTTCTTCTCCCCCATCTCTAGATTTTCTATTATTCGACCAGCATCTTCGAGACGGCAGGGGTAGGGCAGCCAGCCTATGCAACCATAGGAGCTGGTGTGGTCAATACAGTCTTCACCTTGATCTCGGTAACTGCTCGCTTCTGCTATGGCCCACACCCACCCAAGCTGTCCCACTTCCTGTGTCCTGAAGACCCCTTGCCAAGCCCTGACTCTCCCCACAGGTGTTCTTCGTGGAGCGGGCAGGGCGTCGGACACTCCATCTCCTGGGCCTGGCGGGCATGTGTGGCTGTGCCATCCTGATGACAGTGGCTCTGCTTCTGCTGGTGAGGCCTGGGGGCTGGGAGGAGGCCAGCAGCCCAACCCATGGGAACGGGCCCAAGAGCCTCTGTGGCCAGCCAGGGCCACTCCTTAACATATGCACCTTTAATCCTGGGGCAAGCCTGTGTGCCAGCACTGTGGATGCTTGGCTCCAGTCTGCTGGGACTATGGTGTGTGCTCCTCAGGGACCCAGGCTGCACTGGGGCCTGCTCCAGGAGGCAGCTGTAGCACAACTCTGGCAGCCAGGACAGAGAGCCCCTGTCAAGCCTCACAAATGAATGATCATTGAGGCCGGCCAGTGGCTCACTCGGTAGAGTGCGGTGCTGATAACACCAAGGCCACGGGTTCGGATCCTATATAGGGATGGCTGGTTTGCTCACTGGCTGAGCGTGGTGCTGACAACACCAAGCCAAGGGTTAAGATCCCCTTACCGGTCATCTTTAAAAAAAAAAAAAAAAAAAAAAAAAAAAAAAAAAAAAA
>NW_007727081.1:340834-348978 GCF_000696425.1 Galeopterus variegatus | reverse complement strand
TAAAAAAAAAAAAAAAAAAAAAAAAAAAAGACAAATGAATGATCATTGCTAAGAACCCAGCTTCAGAGCCAAGGGGGGGATGACCATCATAAGAGCTGAGAGGCCATAAAATTCCCTCTGCCTTGAATATGCTTGGTGCAGCTAGCAGAATGTCAGTGCTCAGAAATGCTCAGGGGCTTTTTCTAACCCAGGAGGCAGACCACCCCCCACCAAGCTAGGAGAGGTAGATTTCAGTTCTCCTTCTGGTTGAGGGCAAGGGAAGAGGCAGAAAGACCTGAACTGGATTCTCCACCCTCCCTGCCTGCCCTTAGGAGCGGGTTCCGGCCATGAGCTATGTCTCCATCGTGGCCATCTTTGGTTTTGTGGCATTCTTTGAGATCGGGCCTGGCCCCATCCCCTGGTTCATCGTGGCTGAGCTCTTCAACCAGGGACCTCGCCCAGCAGCCATGGCTGTGGCTAGCTTCTCCAACTGGACCTGCAACTTCATCATTGGCATGGGTTTCCAGTATGTTGCGGTAGGTCCCCCACCCCTGTCCCAACCTCCTACACCTAGGCTACTCCCTCACTCATCAGGGATCCCCCACCCCAGCCACAGAAACAATTGGTTTTTGAGTCACTTTGGTGGACAACCAGAATCAAGAAAAGAAGAGCTGAACTAGATCAGATAGCAACAGAGATGTCTTCAAAACACACCAGTGGCACAACTTATAAACCTCAAAATAGTACTACAAATGGCTGGGAATCTCCTCTGAGTGCAGTAATTCAGGATGGTGAGGAGAGTGAAAAACTAAAGAAGAGTTGGGATTCAGAGAATCCTTTCTTCAGTGTAAATTCTTGTTCCTGGTCATTTTCCTTGCTCCTTGAAGGAGCTGTCTGCCGTCTGCAGTATCCCCAGCTTCCTGTGAGGGTCTTTAGTTCCTGGCTTGCCTGAGACCACCCTTCCCTCTCCACCCCGCCCTGTCAACACACCTTCTCCACCCGTCCCAGGACGCCATGGGCCCTTACGTCTTCCTTCTGTTTGCGGCCCTCCTGCTGGGCTTCTTCATCTTCACCTTCTTAAGAGTGCCTGAGACCCGCGGCCGCACGTTCGACCAGATCTCCGCCACCTTCCGCCGGACGCCCTCTCTTTTAGAGCAGGAGGTGAAACCCAGCACGGAACTGGAGTACTTAGGGCCAGATGAGAATGACTGAGGGGCAAAGCAGGGGTGGGAGAGCCAGCTTCTCTTCCTCCCTGAGACCCCTCCTTTCCTCTGCGGCACTTTAGCCCTCTCCTCCCCATTACTTCCAGGGTGGGGACGACCCCTGCAGCCTGGCAGAGTGGGGAAGCTAGAGGGAAGGGTGGTCTGAGCACCCCGTCATTCCCCTTGTGTGACTCTCGGATTATTTATGTGTTGTGGTTAGGCTGTGGACATCAGGGTGGGCCATTCCCCCCTCCCCCTTCCTCCCCACCCCCACCGTGACTCAGCTCCAGAATACTTTTGTCTCCTGCTAGGGAAGGGGGATTGGAGGGAGGAAAAGCTCTGGACTTTTTCAGTGGGAAAAACTGAAGGAGAGAGCAGGATATGAACCAAGAAATCGAGTTTCCCTCCACCTTGGACTCCTCCCATGGACTCGGATTTCCACTGAATTCTTGCCACATAGACTCTGGGTGAAGGGGGTTCTGTCTCGACCCCTCCAGGGCAAAGGACGCACCCTCCCAAAGTCTAAACTCTCTCCCTGCAGGCTCAGCCTTCCAGGGTGAGAGGGAACACAGAAGTACATGTCCCGCTATGGCAAGAGGAAAGGGACAGCAGGCTCCTGCCTGTAGACTTAGGACCTGGGGCCCTACCCCAATTGCTCCCCAAGGCTGCCAAGTAGGGACCCCAGCTCTTTCTTCTCCCATTCTGGAAGTGCACTGTACCCCACAGGCTGTTGACCAACTAAGGGAAAGGGGATCTGAAAGGTTGCCTGTAAACACTGGGCTGGGAGGAGCCTTGGGATATATTTGTATATGTTTGAAAAGGGGGTAGAGAGAAAGCAAAGGTCTGTTGTACTAAATGTGTATATATAGATACCTCTATAAAGTCACTGTATGAAAATGAGTGTCCTGTCATGGAGGCACTCGAAGAATGGCTGAGACGGGGACCATGACTCCTACACCCCCTTTGTCCTGCCTCAACTCAAGGCCTCAAAATCCTCTGAATGCTGTCACTCACGCCCCAACTTATGCTTCTATTTATTGCTTTAATTAGTAAGTGCTCAAATTATAGCTGCACGTGCCAGACACTGCTCTCGGCACTCTACAAAATACTCTGCAAGGGAAGCATCACCCATTTTACAGATGGGGACAGTGAGTCCCAGCAATGAAAGCACTTGTTCAGAGCTGCACAGCTAGAAACACTGGAGCAAGGACCCAGGGCCAGGTCCCACCGGCCGCCCACATCCTCCTCAGCCAGCATTGAGTTGCCAGCCATTCTCCATTCTCCCAAACGGAAAAGAGGTAGAAACCAAGACAACAGGAAAGCCTGTTTTTGTTTTTTTACTGGAGGCTCAGGTGGCACATGACAGTTCATGAAATGGCTTCACAGGTAGGGGGTCGAGGGGAAACAAAAAATAAACTGGGGTGGGAAAGAAAAACAACCAGGAGGAGGTAAGAGCTGGCTGGTTCCTTCGCAGCCTGATTTAGGGAAGGGAGTTGGTGCCTCTGAACAGTAAGTTGATCCCTTCCTTCAACCCTTGGTAGGGGAGGGAAAAAAAGCAAAAGGCTGTTGCTTTGGCCCTCCTGAGTCTCAAGGAAAAGGGGAAAAGCCAGTGTTTTGATGTCAAGAATTATGGTTAAGGGGGAGGGGGTTGCTGCGTAGGGTACAGGTCAGTTGGAAAAACTGGCAGATACCTGGGAGAGAAAAAGAAACAGACAAATCATGAATACAGCAACTTATCATCATGACCCAGTCCCCTGCCTTCTTGGCCACCTGGCCTAAGTGTGGCAGCCACTCACCAGATGGTAGCTCTGGGTGTCCTTTGAGTTGGAATCACTCCAGTATGGTGAGGGGGGGGTCCCCACTGTTGATAGGGGCTGAGGTCTAGATAGAGCAGCAGTGGCCAATTGAGACTCTTGGTCTTCAGAGCACACAGCTTCAATCTTCCACCTTTTATCTTCCCATTCCTCTCCCCAACCAATTCCCCCAATTTACATCCACAAGCTGGTGCTGTGGCCCCAAGCAGAGCTGAGAGAGTAAGTCTGCAGGGGGTGGCCTAGGCTTGATTGCCTCTACTAGTGTTTCCTGGTGGGTGGGGGTGCCTACCAGGGGTGGGTCCAGCAGGCTGCATGGATGGGGGAAGGGTGGGGGAGAACCGGGGGAGGGAGAGTAAGAAAGGAAGGGAAAAGAAAAGGACAGAGAGGAGGAAGTTGGTCCCAGGCTCATCTTTCATCCTACACCAAGGTCCTCACCTCTGGGGCTGTGGGCTGCCGGGGTCCAGGGGGCTGCTGCCGTCGCCGCTGGAAGTAGGGGCGGTTTCGTGGGCGCTGGGGCTCAGGCCGGGAACCATCGGTGGGGCCTTGGCTAGGCTTGGTCTCACCATCCCCACCTTCTGTGGTAGGCTGCTGGGGTGGCCTGGGACGGAAAGGCCTAGGGAGAAAAGCAGGGACCCTGAAGCAGCCAGGGAACCCAAGACAAACTGCCACCTTCCCTCCCTCCCCAGCTTCCCCATCCCCACCTCCAAGAGCCAGGATTCCAGCCCCATGAGTGCCTGCTTCCCTCCAGGCACCTCTCTCACCTTCAGCTTCAGGCTCTGCTTAGAAGGCATTCCCCTTCCCATCCTCCTGCCCTCTCCCCACGGACCAACACTGGATGGAGAAGGGGAAAACAGAGCCCCAGAAAGGGAACCTTACCTCCGGTACCTGGGCCGGAATCTGGGTGGGGGGACCCGCTCATCTCCCTGCTGTTGGTCCCCCTCCAATGGGGCTATCTCTTTGGGTTCTACCCCATCAGTGCCCTGGGAACATGCAGAGACCTGGGTGAGCTGTGGGAACCCCACTGCTCAGGAGCCAGGTTTGCCACAGCTCTTCCCAACCCTCGGTTCCATTTCCTTTTCCAGAAGCTCACCTCTATAGGCTGCTGCTGGTTGGGGGGCCGAGGGCCTCGCACAAACCGCCGACGGTAGAAAAAGGGTGGCGGGCGCCGTCGTCTGGGCCGCTGCCCAGAATCTTCTGCCCGCTCCCCTTCACTGCCAGGTTCTGCCCCACCCGAGGGAGACTCGGCCACCATGGGTGGTGGGGCAGCCGGGCGAGGCCGGGGGATGAACCGGCGGAACCTACGTCGATTGGGGGCATAGCGGCTGCCCTTCACTGGCACCCCCCCAGGCCCAGTTACATTAGCAGCTTCTGCGCCCTGGGAAGGTGGAGAGGGAAGTCATGACTTGCTCCAAGGATAGATGCACAGCATCCCCAGCCTGGCTTGAATCACTGGAGTCTTCCCCTTCTTCCAGCTAAAGTCCCCTCTCCAGCTTTCCTTTAGCTCCGCTAACTTCAGTTTCTTCTTACCCTCCCCCAAGGGCAGTGTTTGTACCTATCTGAGAAGGAGCCACTTGCCCTTTTGAAATAACTGCACCCTCCCGAGTTTAAGAGCGGGGAGAGGGGTGCAGAATGTCTGGCAGAGGGCTGACTCTGAGAAAATTACTGCTGGGGACAGGGCCCCCCCATACGAAGAACAGAAATGGAAGTGCTTAGGGAACTACAGAGAAGAAACTCAGATACTGACCGATGACAAGGACATGTTCTTTAGGACATCCCTTAGAGCAGCCCTAGCATTAAGGAAGACATCTGGATGAGAGAACACAGTCCCATTCCCATGGCCAGAGGCAGAGCTGGCCCCAAGAGGGTCAAAGCGTGGGATGATCTCCAGGCCACTCTCCCACAAGTCTGGCCAAGTCTACACCCCACAGCAGTCCCCAAACCTTCTCTCCTTCCACGACATCAAACTCCACAGTCTCTCCATCTCCAACGCTGCGCAGAAACTTCCTGGGGTTGTTTCTTTTAATAGCTGTCTGATTGGGGGAAAGGCCATGAAAAGGTGAGGGTGGCAAGACATTAGTCTCTCACCCCTGCTGGGGCCGCCACCCGATCTCATTCTTTTCAACATTTTACTTGTGGTCTGGGGCTGGAGGAAGGAACAAGGAGAAGGTAGTCAAAGTTTAGTGGGGGAAACTAGGGGCCTCTGGAACTGTGCTGCGGTTAACACTGTCCCCAGGACACACTCCCTCCCACCTTTACCCCTCAGGGATTTCTAAAAAGGGAGGAAAGAAATTTGAACTCAAGCAAAACAAAAAGCAGAGACTGTCTTAAGTTACAAAGTGGGTAAAATGTACTGTGCTTCTTACCTCAGTCCCACTGAGAGCTCTTTCACCACAGCAGTGGTTCTCAAACTGTAGCGTGCATCAGAATCACCTGGAGAGCTTGTTAAAACAGACTGCTGGGCCCCAGCCCCAGGTCTGATTGATTCAGTAGGTCTGGAGTGGGGCCTGAGAATTTGGATGTCAGGTGATGCTGCTGCTACTGCTGGTGCAGGGGCCACACTTTGAGAACCACTGCACCCAAGTATCTCTAGCCTGCATCCTTTCCCTTTGAAAACTGCCTGATTCCTTCCTGCAGTGTTCACAGGTCCCAGTAGGTAGTGAGCGTGCCATACTCAGAGGGCAACATGCACAATTTTGACAGCCGTTCAGTAACCCAACATAAGTGGGGGTTAATGGAGGTTGATATGGGCACCTGGAGCAGATGGGGAGGGGAGCTATTTCCTGGTGGGCAGGCCATTGTGAAGGAAAAGCTGGAAAATGAGCATGCTACTAAGGATAATGGCAAGGGCCTTCAAAGAAAGGGCCAGTCCCTCCCCTCAGAAAGCCAACCTAGCTCTTACCTGGTGAACAAAGACATCCTCCTTGGTGTCATTCCTGCAGAACAGGATGGGTGGTTAAAGAAGTGACTTTGGTAAGGTGCTCGGCTCCACCGAGGCCGCCCCAGCTGCCCATTCTTAAGATCAGTGGATCCATCCTCTCTAGCATTCCACAGTTACTTGGGGGCAGACAGGGCCCCCAGAAGCTGGTGTAAAAAGTACACCTAAAACCCTAGTGAAAAACCTGGCCTTCAAGAGGAAAGGGCAAAGGCACCTTGAAGGAGCTGGAAGAGCCCTTTACCTGCTGAGTGCTCCACCTTCTACCCCAGGGGCACCTTAGAACCTGCTGGTGCTGGGTGGAACTGCCCCTGGCCAACACCCCTCCTCCCCCAACCCCCATCCGGGTTGGAAAATTCCACTGTCTCCTTCCTTTAACCCTCAAGGAGGGACAAAGTGGGAATGGGGCAAGCTTGAGAAGGGGACAAGTTATCAGGAATTCGTTCCAAACAGCCACAAAACCTTATTCTCACCCTCAGCCTGGAGATGAACCCAGTGTCAGGCCCCCTCACCAAGGGTGACAGAGAAGAAAATACTCACCCATTCTCTACCGCTACCTTGCCTATTTACCCTGGTTTATCCTAGAACCCCAATGAGCTGGGAGGTGGGGAGAGGTTTTCCTGGAGCAACTCCCCCTAGGATTTGCAGAACTAGAGAGGGACCATTCCCCAGAACAAATGTTCTAGCTTTAAAGCACTTGGATCTGCACAAAGGTCAGCCTGCTAAGAGGGAACTAAAGCCTTCCAAGAGGGCTAGGCTGGGCAGGGTGCCCAGGCTGGGGATGGGCCCACTGGGGGAGACCTGGCTCTGCTCAGAATCCACCACTACTGCCTCTCCCAATGCTGGAAGGGGTGGGGCTGCCAACTCAAGGAAAGTAGCAGCTTCTGGTTGGCCTAGCTCCTCCTCCCTCCCCCCCAGCCTCAGTCCCATCAGGTGGGAGAGTCAAATGAGTCACAGCCCTTTCAGGGAGATGAGTTGTGAGGGTGCTCTGAGTGCTGCCCTTAACAGGAAATCAGTGAGGATTCCAGCCCCGAGCCCTGAGGCGCAGAGAGCCCTGTACATTCTGCCCCAAAGGCACGGCAAACTAAAAATAATGAGGCGATTCTAGAAGGTGAGACAGAGAAGCTGCGAGAGTCAGAGCCAGGTTTGCCAAGTTCCTGGATCATTAATCCTCTGCTGCCCTTGAAGATGTGGAGGCGGCTTCATCTTGCCACTACTAAGCACACATTTGTGCTATGGTTAAATACTTTCAACCAGCTTCAGCTGGACATTGCAACCATGTGCCTTGGCCAGGATAGAGATGTGGTTGGGAAGGTGTCCAGTCCCATAGGCCAGTTCGGAAGACACCCATTCCACCCCTCCCTGGGTTACTTGGATACCTGTTGATGAATCCGTAACCATTCCGGACGTTGAACCATTTGACAGTGCCCAGGACTTGGATTGCTGCCAGGCAGAGATGCAGTGGGGACAGTAAGATGGGGGAAGAGATGGAGTTGGACTCAGTTTTGAGACACTCCAAAAGCTAACCTACCTACCTATTACCTGTGAGGCTTACCTTCAAGCCAACCAGGTTTCACTAGTAGTTTCAAGATGTTCTTAACCCCAGATCCACCAAATGTTATCACCCACACTGGGTGTGGCTCTAAGGGCAGGGGCTCAGACTCTTAAAGCCCTTCCAAGTCCAAGGCATGTTACAAATCCAGGCCCTACACCTAGAACCGGGTACTCACCTGGTCCACGAAGCGCCACCCTCAGGTCATAACTGAGGGCTTTTCTAGCCCTCCCAAAGTAAGGGTCCCCAGTGCACCTGCTTCCCTGGCTCAGAGGTTTATCTAACTCCAGTCAACCAGGCCAACTCTCCCGCCCCAGGGGCGTGGCCGGATCCTGAGGCTTTATTCTCTCCACCCCCAGGCCTTGGCTGGACCTGCTGGACCCGCCTTCCCGCCCTGGAAGGCACAGCCGGATTTCCCACCAGGGGAATCCACTTTGGTTCGTAGCTCCCAGGCCAGTGAGTCCTTTGGGCCTCCGGGCCAGGCCTGCCTTCAGCTTTCCAGACCCTGCCAGGCTCCATGCTGCCCCTCCCCCGCCCTTCGGCCCCTTAGAGCCGCCCTGGCGCGCGCCCCCCCTCACCCAGCACCGGCTTGTCTGCCTGACTCCGGGCCGGGGGTGCGGGGGTCCCTGAGGCCGCCGTCGCCGGGTTGCCGGGGGTGCGGGGGC
>NW_007727081.1:322401-340483 GCF_000696425.1 Galeopterus variegatus | reverse complement strand
GCCACCGGCCAATCCTAAGCCCACAGCCCCCCGGCCCGCGCGCCGGCCCCGCCTCCCAGACTAAGCACCGAGGCCCAGGCCCCCGCGCGGCGCCCATAAGTACACCTGGGCCCCGCCCCCAGGCCCTCACGTGGCCACTCCCAGCCCAACCCATTGGCCGACGGCCCCTTGCCCCTCCCCCCTCCGCCCCTTTCCACCGGCCGCGGGAAATCAAACGGGCTGGTCGCGCCCCAACCGCCACCTGGCCTCTGCGCGACGGGCGGGGCCGGGGCGCAGCCCCAAGGTTGCCCCTGACGACCTGGGTGAGGGACGGGAGTCAGCAGCCTCCATTCTGGCAGTGAGCGGCACTGCTCACCTCCGCCCTGGAGACCTGCTGGGTATAGACGCCTCCTCCCGGCCACCATCCCTCTCGGTACCCTCTCCCTGGAGGATGCCTCGCACACACCGGGGCTGCGGGATCTGCCCACGGCGCAGGCTGGAAAGCGCAGCTGAACGATTTTCCCAGCTCACAGTTGCTCTCACAAGCCCACAAGCCGGGCCCTTCACTTTTATCTTGTTTCAGGGACAAAGCTTACACGTGGAACGATGCACATCTGTTGGTGTTTTGGTGGGTGTCCATCCATGTAGCCAACGCCCCGGTCCAGGTATTTTTCTCTCGCCGCGGGAAGTTCCCTCGAGCCTCTTCCAGGCAATCCCAGCCGTCCCACAGGCCACTGCAGTTGCGATGTCTGCCACCCTAGGCTTGTTCAGGGTCTCACGTCTACGCGCCGGGTGCTGTGGTCTCCCACCAGGCGCCAGGCTCGGTGGGTCTCAAGCCCTTTGCACATGCACTGTCCCCGGCCTAGAACGCGCCCTCCGTGTCTCCTAGGGTGGCTCACTTCTCGAAGTACCGGCTGACGTATCGCTCCTCAACATCACATCGTTTCTCATTTTTCTCACTGCACTTCTGAAAATATGAAATGACCTTGACCATTTGTTTGCTTTTTCTATTTCTCCCGCACACTAGGCAATAAGAACCTTGTAGCCTGACGCTTGGAACAGTGCCTGGCACAATGTAGGCGCTCAGTAGTCACTGACTAAATGAAGGGGCCCTATTCCAAAGATGAGCAGACTGAGGCCGGGTGCGAGGCTTGTCCCGGGTGCGAGGCTTGTCCAGTCCCAGAGAGCCCGGGAAGTCCAGCCCCGGAGCCACAAACTCCCTCCCAGAATAATGAAGCTCCGGAAGTTGCCCCTCCGGAGGGCCGCCTCCCTCACTCGGGAGGACCCGGGCGGCGCTGGACAGTACTTATTTTTAGCCAGGACAGCGCGCCCCGGGGCAGCAGACATGCCCCCACGCGCCGCTCGGCCCGCCCCACGTGCGCTTCCCCAGTGCCAGTCCCCGCGTCCCTCCACAGCCCGCGGGCGCAGCTGCCGCCTTTCTCGGTCCCGGCGCGCCCTCTGCCGGCCGCTCCCAGAGGCCGCCGGGTCGGGCTTCCTCGCTGTCCTTCCAGGAGCGACACCCCTCTGCCAGGATTCTGATTTCCAGGGCATCGGGTACAGTGGACAGAAAAAAAAAGAAAAGAAAAAAAAGAAAAAAGAAAACAACTAAATCGCAATGCGAGGCCGTGAAGGGTACAGAGTTTACCCCCCCTCCCCCACGACTGTTAAGGACCGATTTACCTGCGGAGAGCCCTGAGCACAAGAATCCTGAAACTAAGGCTGGGGGAAGGCAAGCAAGATACCTGACAGTGTGACCGAGGCAGCAGAAGAACCACATGCAAGGAGCAGCGGGAGCTTAGACAGTGAGATAAGAGGAAGCTCATAGGAAGGGAGGCCTTTTTGTAATAAGAGTAAGAAAATTTCAGAAGACCGGGGCTGGGGACGTTGCAGGGAAAAGTATCCTTGGCAGGCGACTGGGAGGCATGCGCTCTCTATCCCTATGGAGAAGAATTAGCAGATGCCACAGAGAGATGCAGTTAATTGCCCCATTCAGGTGAAGGGTTTGTGTTATTTAAATATTTTAAGTACTTTAGATAGCAAGAGCTCCAGGCAGGGGCCGGCCAGGTGGCGCACTGCTATAGTGCGCCGCTTGGGAGTGCGGCAGCGCTCCCGTGGAGGGTTCGGATCCCACATACAGACCAGCCGCTCACTGGCTGAGCGAGGTGCAGGCTCGACACCGAGGGTTGCCAACCCGTTGCCGGTCCCGGGGTTGCGATTCCGTTGCCGGTAACGAAAAAAGACAAAAAGGGGGAAAAAAAAAAGAGCTCCAGGCATTCTAGTGAAAAGACTTCCTCCTTTTTCTGTCACTCTCTTAACATTTGCTCCTGCCCACCTGAAGTTATCTCCCACCTGTGTGTCTTGTTCAGTATTTAAAAACAGAAGGCCTGCCTCCTCAAGTCTCGCCTTATGCAGACGGCCCCTAGCTTACGATGGGTCAACCTAAAATTTTACAACTTTAAGACCGTTCGAAAGCCATATGCATTCAGCAGAAAACATCCTTCGAGTATCCATTCTGTTTTTCACTTTCAGTGCAGTATTTAGTAAATTACATATTCAACACTTTATTGTAAAATAGGCTTTGTGTTAGAGGATTTTTCCCAACTGTAGGCTAATATAAGCGTTCTGAGCACGTTTAAGATATGCTAGGCTAAGCTACGATGTTTGGTAGGTTACGTGTAGTAAATGCACTTTCAACTTAGGGTATTTTCAACTTACCATGGGTTTATTGGGAAGTAACCCCACTGTAGGTAGAGGAGCAACTGTACATCTCTGTTATTTTGATACCAAACTTCCCAAAAGTAGTCTTTGCTGTCTCTACTTCCTCACCTTTCTTTCACACCTCAGCAACCCAAATCTGGTTTCTGTGGCCACCACTCTACTGAGACCGCTTTGCAGTGGTCCACTGTCCCTTCTTATTTGAGACACTCAGTGGATGGCCTTTGGTTCTCTTTTGACTTTACCAAGTGAAGTGTTCCTGCCTCTGCTTCCACAACCCAACCTTCCCCTCTCCCCTCACACCTCTCCTTTTGTGGCTTATTCTCCACCAACCCCGTATCTTCCAGACCGTGTTCTCCTGCCACCTGCCTTTCGTATGTCATTTTATTCATTCCCCTCGCTTAGGTGACCACTTTTTTTTTTTTTTTTTTTTTTTCCTGCGGCTGGCCTATACGGGGATCCAAACCTGTGCCCTTGGTGTTATAAGGCTGCACTCTAACCAACTGAGCTAACGGGCCTCTCTTTGGTGACGACTTTCTGATGGCTCTCAAACTTGTGTTTCTTCTACTAGACTCTGAGTCACGTACTCTCTAGCCAGTTGCGCCTCGGGCTTCTGAACCTTGACAAGCCCAAGTCCAGGCTCCTCTTTTTCCTCCTTCCCACCCCCTCCTCACTGAGTTATCACTCCTTGCCCAGTCACCCTTTAGCCTGTTTCTCATTTGCAGAATAGTCTCCCCTGGATGCCCAGGCTTGGCACAGCAAAGGTGAAGATTGTGGTATCAAACTGAGATAATAGTTAAAAGATTTAAAAGATGTCATCACCTCTGTCCCCTAGTGCCCTATATGCTCCCAGCAACTTTCCCCTCCTACTTTCTTGTGGCATCCCAAATCAGAATTTACCTCTTCTCTCCTCTAATAACTACTGTCTTTGTCTTTTGTTTTCTATTTTTTTCTTTCTTTTTCTTTTTTTTTTATAAAGATGACCGGTAAGGGGATCTTAACCCTTGACTTGGTGTTGTCAGCACCGCGTTCTCCCAGTGAGCTAACCGGCCATCCCTATATGGGCCCGAACCCGGCCATCCCTATATGGGATCCCCCCCTTGGTGTTATCAGCCCTGCACTCTCCCGAGTGAGCCATGGGCCGGCCCTTTATTTTCTTTTTTTAATTTTAATAACTCCTGTCTTATTTCTCAGCTGCTACAGAGTGTTCCATACCTACAGCCTCTGTCTTTTCTTGCATTTACTCCTTAGCTGCTCTTGACTCTGTCCTTCCCTCTGCAGGCTCTGCTCACACTCTGCCCAGCTGCTTGACCTTTTCTCCCCCCTCTGCCTCCTTGTCCATCTGCTATCTTTTTTATTTTTTATTTATTTATATATATTTTTTGCAGCTGGTTAGCATGGGGATCTGAACCCTTAACTTTGTGTTACAAAGAGGTGCTCTAACCAACTGAGCTAACCCACCAGCCCACCACCTGCTATATCTGATGTCGTTACCTAGCACCTCCTCCTTGAAACCTCCTTATTGTCTTTTTCTTTTTATCTCATAGTAATAATAAGAATTAATATTTATTGAGTACCCACTGTGTGCAACACACTATGCTAAGCACTTTAGATACATTAGGTCATTTAGTCCCTACAACAATCCTGAAAGGAAGATACTATTAAAATCATCCCCATTTTACAGAGAAGGAAACAGGTATAGTGAAGTTAAGCAACAGGCCTAAAGTCACAGTTGGGAACAAGCCAAGCTGGGACTCACATGCAAAACAGTCTAACCCCAGAGCCCATTTTCTGAGTCACCAGCCTCCTTCCACTGTGCTGGGATTCTGTTTTGTCATCATCCCAACAACTCCTTGGCCCCACATTCCCTCTAGATCTTTCCATATGACAGGCTTTTGCTCCTAAACTTCAAAGACTGTCTGCATCACCCCTCCTCTGCTTCTTTCCTTGGCCCCAACGTTCAGGAAGATGCTGATACCTGCCTTATTACCTAGTTCAACGGACACGTTTTTGCCCTTGTTCCTCTACCTCTGTCTACGTGGCAGATGCAACCAGAGACCATTTCCTTCTCAAACTTCTTCACAGGCTCCTGAGTTTTTTACTCGCCCTTTCCTAAAGGCCAGTCACCAGTTCTTTTTTTTTTTTTTCCTTTGGTGGCTGGCCAGCACAGGGATCCAGTTCTTCTATTCTTCTAACTCTATAACCTCTCTCAGGGACCTCCTCCACTCCCACTGCCTCAGATTGACCTGGTATGGGTTGGATTTTGTCCCCCCAAAATATATGTTGAGGTCTTTAACCTCTGGTACCTGAGAATGTGATCTTATTTGGAAACAGGGTCTTCACAGATGTGATCAGGTTAAGATGAGGTCATCAGGGAGGGCCCTTAATCCAGTATGACTGTTGTCATACTGGAAACCTCCAAGTGAAAACAGAGATGCACAAGGAGAGCTCCATGAGCCTGAGATTGCAATTCTGCAGCTGCAAGCCAAGGAGTGCCTGGGGCTACCAGAAGCTGGAAGAGGCAAGGAAGGATCGTTCTCTAGAGGCTTCGAAGGGAGAATAGCCCTGCCAACATCTTGATATTGGATTTCTATCCTCCAGAACTGTGAGAATAAATTTCTGTTATTTTAAGCACCAAGTTTGTGGTACTTAGTTATGGAAGCCCCAGGAAACCAATTATACAGGTAGCCAGCTGCCAGCTGCAGATCTCCAGGGTCTCCTGTCTCGGTGAAGGGCACCACCATGTCTGGATGCAGAGACCTGTGAATCTTCCTTGACACCTGCCTCTCCTCCTTCACCTCCTGCGTCTGACAGTCTATAGGTCCTGTCACTTCTACATCCTTACCGCCATTTACTTCTCCCCATCCCCACTGCCCCAGCTGGGTCATGCCATCAGCATCACTGAAACAGCCTCCTGCCTGCTTGGTTTCCTTGCCTCCAGTAGTACCCATCATCAGAATGTACAAAAACAAAAAGATATACAACAGCATGATTGCTTGTGAAGGAGAAGGGTGAAAAAGAGATGAAGGGTTAAAAAAGAAAAATTAGTGAATTAAGCAAATTTGTGAGTGAATGAATGAAACACTCTATTTGGGGGGCGGTTGAGGGGAGCAGTGCAGCTGGCCCGTAAGGGGATCCAAACTCATGGCCTTGGTGTTATAAGGCTGCGCTCTAACCAATTAGCTAACTGGCCAGCTCCTTGCAATGCTGTATTCTACTTAAAGCTTCCCTTTGAAGTCTCATAGGTAAAGTTCAAACCCCTTAGCTTAGCTCTAAAGGCCCAAGATGTAGCCTTTTCTCTTCCCATTGCCACACTACGCGTCCAGGCCCCAAGCACTCCCTCTTGACTGGTCTTCCTGACATAGCTACATATGGCTACTTCAGTTTAATTAAAATAAATTTAAAATTCAGTTCCTCAATCTCATTAGCCACATCTCCAGAGCTCAATAGCTGCATGTGGCCAATGGAAACTATATTAGCACAGACCGAGAACATTTCCATCATCATGGAAAGGTCTAACAGACAGTGCTGCTATACAACCATCTCTTTAAATCTAACTTTCATGATATTAAATCTTGTGTTCTCAAAGTTCCTGGGATTCCCTACCTCAATTAATTTCACTGATGTTTTTTAAGTACCTTTCTCTGACCATCTTTCCAGGGAGACAAGTACACCAGTAACTGTAATGATAATCATAGTGCTGGTTAATAACTCTGTGAGTCTCCTTCTAAAAACATTTCACATAGTTTATAATATAATATGCATATTCATTTATTTCTTCAACAAACATTTATTGAACACCTGCTGTTTGACAGGTGCTGTAAAAAGTACTGAGGTATAGTAGTGAATAAAACACACAAGAGGTCTGGCCGGTTAGCTCAGTTGGTTAGAGTGTGGTGTTATAACACCAAGATCAAGGGTTCGGATCCCTGACAGTAGTGATATGGCTTGATTTATGTGGTAGGTTTTTTGTTTTTTTTTTGTTTTTTTAAATAGCCTTTATTTTTTGAGCAGTTTTAGGTTCACAGCAAAATTGAGGAGAAGGTACGGAAATTTCTTATAGACCCCCTACCCCCACAGAAACACAGCCTCCCCCACTTGATTTACGGTTTTACAACATCCCTGGGCTGCACTGTGGAAAATAAATTGGAGGGAGATAGAAGTGAGGGGGCATGGATTAGTATGAGTGCCTTGAGGATGGAGAGAAGTGGACCAGTTTGAAGAATGTTTTGAAAATAGTGTCTGCAGGACTTGGTGGTGGCCTGGACATGGGGGTGACAATGGGGAATGGGACATGGGGAATGGAGAAACTTAGGTTTCTAGCTTGAGCACCCTTGGGTGGACGATGATGATGCTATTATTTCAATGAGGAACCCTAGAGTAGGAACATAGGAGCTTGGTTTGGGGCTTGTTGTTTGAAACATCTTGAAGGAGAACTCAAATAGACAGTGGGAGGGGTGAGTCTGCAGCTCAGGAGAAAAGCAGGGGATGGAGTCACACATTTATTTTATTTTTATTTTTTTAAAAAGATGACCGGGAAGGGGATCTCAACCCTTGGCTTGGTGTTGTCAGCACCACGCTCAGCCAGTGAGCAAACTGGCCATCCCTATATAGGATCCGAACCCGTGGCCTTGGTGTTATCAGCACCGCACTCTCCCGAGTGAGCCACGGGCCAGCCTGGAGTCACACATTTAGAGTTATGAACATGGATGGCATTTAAAGCCCTAGGGTTGGGTGAGCTCTCTGTGAAGTAAGTGTTGATCTCTGTTCTCAAAGATGAGGAAACTGGGTCCCAGAGAGGCTCATAACTAGGCTAAGGTTAAATGAATAGAGGGTGCCCCAGAACTAGGAAAGCTGTGAATGTGTTTGGGAAGTACAGGCAGTCTGTAGGGGAACAATTGGGGTAGAGAGGTTGAGGCCGAATTCTGGCCGGACTTGAATCCAAGTGGAAACTTGTCCTGAATTGAGTGGCCACTGAGTAGTTGTCTAAAGCCCTTTACTGGGTTCATTTTGGTTGAACTGAATTATCCCAGAGGACTGAAACCACTGGTGGGGACTTAAGCCTCCCTGGCAGGCTCCAGCAGGCAGTGAGGGTGGGAAGATGTTTTTCTAGACAGAGGGTCTTTGGGGCTTCTCAGATCAAACTCTGACATTTACAGCTCAGTCTAGAGATCCAAGATAGCCCCTAAGGTGGACTGCTCAGATGAATCATGTGGCCGACTTGGAGGACTTCTTTTTCCTTTGGGATTGGCAGGAGGGGAGACTCCCACCCCTCTAAAGGAGACTGGGGGGCTGGCTGGTTAGCTCAGTTGGTTGGAACATGGTGCTGATAACACGAAGGTCCAAGGTTTGATCTCTGTACTGGCCAGCTGCCCAAGACATTTTTTTTTTTTTAAAGATGACCGGTAAGGGGATCTTAACCCTTGACTTGGTGTTGTCAGCACCACGCTCTCCCAAGTGAGCCACGGGCCATCCCTATATAGGGATCCAAACCCATGGCCTTGGTGTTATCAGCACCACACTCTCCCAAGTGAGCCACGGGCCAGCCCCCCAAAACATTTTTTCAATAAAATAAATAAATAAAGAAGACCTGGGGCTGCATGCAGGAGGAATTCTCTTCTAGTCCAAGTTCCATCTCTAAGGTGGTTTTCCCTTTGTGGAGATTAGGATTTGGTGAGTCCCACTCATCTCTGAGCTGTCCAGACCCCTTTTTCCTCAAAGGTCAAATTGGGGGCAATAGTGCCAAGAAGAATCAGATATTCTAAGCTGGACCAAGCATCCTGAAAAGGAGAGGAGGTGAGCTAGGGAGAGAGAAGGGCATACAGGTCTTAGGCCTTCCTCCTGGCCAGTCAGGACAAGGTGTCCCTGAAGGGTGCCCGTCTCTAACTTCAAACTCATATCTCACTATTTCACAACACTCTTCCTTCATGATTCCCTCCCAGCATCAGGCAGTTTCTGCTGCACAGATTGCCCACCCTCCATTCATTCATTCTATCAGCATTTACAATTTCGGCAGGGTTTTGTTGGCAGCAGTTGGCACAGGGATCAAACCCTAGACCTTGACGTTATCAGCACCATGCACAAACCAACTGAAGTAACTGGCCAGCCCCCATTCTATAAGCATTTAGAGTCAACCACATGTTAGGCTCTGAGGTGGGTGCTGGGGATGTAAAAGATCCTGCTATCACAGAGCTACTGTCTGGTGGGGTAGATAGACAGGTGTGTCTGTAGGATAAGTGCTGGTAGGATGAGCACAGGGACGCTGAGGCAGAAAAGTTGCCACCCAAGTCAGCCTGGGAGTTTCAGGGACAGCATCAGTGGCAGGTGAAGCCAGACCCCAGTTCTGAAAGGCAACTGAGGGCTGGCCAGGTGAAGGGGGGGCTGGAACAAGATGAGGAGTGAACAAGTGATTCTGGGCAGGTGCAAGGGCCGGGACCCAGGAGGCAGTAAGGCACCCAGTATGCAGAGGCGAGGGTTCATCCGGGGCTGGAGAGGAGGCTGGAGAGGAGGGTTCATCCGGGGCTGGAGAGGAGTGGGGTCAGACCCTGAATCTGGCCCACATGTCCAGGACCCAACCTGCCCTTTGGCTCTTTCCTTTCTGAACGCAAACGTCATCTACCCTTCACCTCCTCTCTTACAACCTGAGGTATCCTTTTCATGAGTCTAGACCAGCCAAGAAGGGTGGATACCCAGCTAATGCTTCTTTCTCTCTCTCACGCACAGCTTCCAGACCCTCCCTCACTTTACTGAGAGCCAGTTCTTCTTCAGGTTCCTCAGCTCTGGTGTCTCCCCTGCTGGAAGGCCTGCCAGACACCCAGACTGGGTTCGGTCCCGCCTCGGTGCTCATCGGCACCCACGTTCCCTGCAGGGGGCCGTATCACTCTGCTCCACAGTTGCCTGGCACAGAGGGAGCCTCGGTTCCCACCTGGAGAGTGAATGCCGAGCAAGTGAATGGTCGCAGTGAACGCGCCTTAGTCTTCAGTCAGTTGGCTCATTGAGCTTCCTTCCTCTCTGAGCTGGTCTACATTCTGTCCCCAGCCCTATTCCCTACCAACTTGGTCCAGTTCCTAAGAAACCTTTTAACTTCATTCCCTAGCACCCGGGTCCAGCAAGGCATCTGGGAGTCGGGGGTGGAGAGGACTTTGGAGTAGAGTTTTTCCTCCAGGCCCAGAACCATGCCAGTTTCATTCTCCTCCATCTCCAACTTCTTTTCCGTAGCTTCTCTGAAGCAAGGTCAAAATCACAAAAGATCCCTCAGGCATCTCCTCTGGGTGCTTCTCCTACTGTCGCACCAACTGTCATTCATAAATCTATTCACTCACGGATGGTAAACAGCCTGGCACTGGCCTGAGCATACAGACAGAAATTATACGTTTGTTTATTATCTAACCCTTCCCAACTATGGGACAAGCTCACCACACTTGTATCCTAAGTATCTGACATTTAATAGACTTGATGAATATTAACTGAATGAATGAATGAGTGAATGCGGTCGAGGTTTCTGCCATGATCGCAGCAGCTGGTACTGTGAGAATAGGTCCAGGGACCCCTCCTCCCCCAAATAGGGTTATCCATCTGCCCAACTTCAAGGTCCATTTGGTGTGTTTGATTTTTATGAAAGCCCTTGAGGATTGAAGGGATAGTCTCTGCCCAGTCCCCCGATGAGGATAAATTCTTACTGTGAGATATTTGTACCACAGAGAAGCCCCAGCCCACCCCAATCCTTGCCTATTTTCTCTATACCTGGGAAGTTCCTTCCAGCAGCTGACTTAACTTACCTTCACATGCAATACAGTATGACCTCAGGTGTATTTTTTAAAGCCATAGAAAAAAGGTTAGAAGGAAATACAGTAAAACATTAATAGCAGTTGCCTCCTGGTGTTGGGTTTACGGTTCATTTTTTTTTTCTTCTTTTCTATATTTTCCAAAATGGACTCATCTTTTTATAATAAAGAAAATTTGACATAGCCTTTTTAATAGTCCCATGAATTAGATCTCTAAAATGTCTCTGGTCCTCATCTTTTCCTCCTCGCCTCACCCACCACCATGGCCCTGATCCAGACCTTCATTCTTGCTCATTTGGGCTGCTGTCAGAGGCTCCTCGCTGGTCCCTTGCCTCCAGTCTCTCTCCATTTAGATTCCTCTGTCAACCAAGGCTGGTGTGAGCTCCCTAAAGCACAGCCACATCAGTGATTGGCATTGCCTCTCCATTACCTACAAAAAATAGGGCCCTGCTCCTTGGCATAGGTTCAAGACTCTAAGATCTAGCCCAGGCCGCCCTCTCCGCCTTTACCTTTCACTTACAATCTCTGCCCCCACCTCCACCTGCTGACTCTTCTCCTCTGGTCACTGAGCACATCTTCCTCCACACCTTTTCTCTCACCGTTCCTGTTGTCTGAGATGCCCTTTACTCTTTTGGGGGGCAGGAGGGGCTGGCCAGTAAGGCGATCAGAACCTGTGACCTTGGTGTTATGAGACTGTGCTCTAACCGACTGAGCTAACCAGCCAGCCCTCTTTAGTCTTAATTCTACCTTTCCCCGCAAATTCCACTCATTTTTCAAGGTCCAGTTATTAAAACGCTGCTTTCCTCAAGAAACCCTAGTCCAGACCCTCATTGCTGGACATGTGAACCACCGTGACAGCTTTCTAAGGCCCTTCTTACCTCCCGTCTCTCACACCTTCAGTCCAACCCTCACACCATTGCTGGACTATCCTGATTTAACACCACTTTGCATACATCAGAAACACTTTCCCCTGTCAGTAGTGTGCTGCTAAATGTTTAATAACCAGCTCTAGATGGGAGACTGATTTGCAACATCTGCCAGTTTCTGTGGTGTAAATATTTCCACCACATGGCCAATTTCAAGCCACCTATAGGACATTATTCAACATGGAGTTGGTAAGAGTTGTTCACATTTGGTTCTTCTTCTTCTTATAGCCTATACAAGCAGCCTCCACCACACCACTGGTTCCTATTCAAAACTTTTCATCCTTGCTTTCTAAAGAACTCTGTATTATTGTTTTACCTGAATCAAGGAAACTGTCTTTCAGAGAAAAAACCCAATGAATGCGACTGAGACCAGAAGCCTGGATAGGAAAGTTTATTTGTGAAATGTAATGTAGTACACTGTGGATAATTCCCAAAGCACTGTCTCCCTGAACAAAGGAAAGGGGGTATCCTATATAGACTAAGTTCCCAGCCAACTCCCTGCCCCGGTCGTCATTTAGGTCCTTTTATGCAAATGAAGGATGCAAACTTGTTCGGTTTGGATTGGATGACTATGGGAACAGGGTTCATCAGTCAGTTTATTTATTTATTTTTTAAATTATTATTAATTGGTTGGTTCTTGAAGCCCAGTTTGCATTTGGGCCCACAAACTTATCTGTGGTCAGGAGTTTCATTTTTGCTTTTTGGAACATGCCGTACCCTGGATCCTGCAGTTCTGAAAAACAAGCTTAGGTATAAACATTTGTGAACGATGGATAATGTTGGTTGCTTGGGCCTCAGCACAAAACCTTACATTCCCCTAGCTCAGATTTCCCTTCCCTATGTTGGTCTCAATTGCAGCTCTTCTGTAAATCTAAAATTATTTCAAAATAAAAGGTTTTTTTTAAAAACTTTTTATTTTTTGGTAGCTGGCCAGTAGGGGATCCGAACCTGTAATAAAAGGTTTCTAAAAGTCTACCAGAACAGAAGTAGACTCAATTGGCAAACATCTTTCTCAGCAGAATATGGGTGCCCTGTAAAAATATGGGTTACCCTGTCAGAAAGAAATGGACTAATGAATAAGATTCATTGCCGGTACAAGTTCATCATCAAAAGCAATTGAAAAGGGCCGGCCTGTGGCTCACTCGGGTGAGTGTGGTGCTGACAACACCACGTCAAGGGTTAAGATCCCCTTACCGGTCATCTTTAAAAAAAAAAAAAAAAAATCCATTAAAAAATCTATTGAAGGGTAGCTGGAGAGATTTCAAGAATATCTGAATTCTAATCTTGGTGAGCGGGTGTAACCAAAACAAGGTAGGAAAGCAAGTGAAAGCCATCAAGAGAAGCTAGAATTCAATCAATAGAATTTGAATCAGTTCTAAAGAAATAAACTTCAGTTAGTCGACCTACTAAGTGAAAAAAAAAAAAAAAAAAAAATATCGGGCCGGCCCGTGGCTCACTCGGTAGAGTGCGGTGCTGATAACACCAAGGCCCTGGGTTTGTATCCCATATAGGGATGGCTGGTTCTCTCACTGGCTGAGCGTGGTGCTGACAACACCAAGTCAAGGGTTAAGATCCCCTTACCGGTCATCTTTAAAAAAAAAAAAAAAAGAATAAGTTAAAAAAAATTTCTTTGTGAACAGAAGAATACTCAATATCTAAATTAGAAAAGAATGCCCAAGAGAGGTTCTCCAATAGTTTTCAGGGAAGTCCTGATTCCAGGATTATTCCTGAAAGAAAGACAGCAGACAGGCATTTTTCATACTGAAGACAAGTGCCTTTGCTCTTAGAGCTGTATGGTACCAGTCACGAAGTAGGTGCAGCTAATTTCTTGCCTAGATTTCAAAACTCCATGACTGGGTTTATTTATTTATTTATTTATTTATTTATTTATTTATTTATTTATTTTCTGGCAGCTGGCCAGTATGGGTACCCTTGACCTTGCTTTTACAAGGCCACGCTCTAACCAATTGAACTAACTAGCCAGCTTAGGTTTTCTCTTTCCATTTTTCTTTTTTTTTAAAATTTATTTATTAATATTATTATTTTTTTTACATTCAATGATGTTGTGAAGCAGTTGAGAGGGAGGGGGAGAGGGGAAAGGGGAAGGAAATGGGATGGAGGAAGGAGGAAGGAGGAGGGGTGGGGTTGAGGCCTGTGGCACCCCCCTCATTCCCACAGGGGAGACCAGGGGGCTTCCAGTGGTGACTCAGTCATTGCCGGGCTGGGTGCAGATGTCAGGGGTGTGTGGCTAAAGCCCTAGCCCCACACTATGCCAGCTTGTGAGCCCAGGGCACTTCTTGTGGCAGCTTGGTGGTCACCACTGGGCTTGGTGGTCACCACTGGGCTGGTTACACATGTCAGAAGGGCGTGGCCAAGGCCCTCGGCCCCCTACTACCCTGGCTCAGGAGAGCCCAGGGCACTTCTGCTTTTATTTTCTTATAGAAAGAATGGACTGATGTACCAGTCAACAGAGATGTTCTCTTGCCCTTGGCCAATCCAATTCATTTATAAATAAGTTAACATTTCCATTTCATTGTCAATCTGTTGTGAGTCCAGTTAGCTTACGTCAGGTGTACATTCATTTAACATTAAATTGATTTTTATGATGTACAAAAGTATTAGCCAGGCACAATTCTAGGAGCTAGGGACACAGTGGTGAACCAAACCGACAACTCCCTCTCATCCCTTATCTATAGATTCATTCTAATTGGGAAGACCAGACATTAATAATACAGTTACCCAAATAAGTGAATATCAACAATCTGTGAAAAATGCTATAATGTTTACTAGGAGAGCATATTAACCCAAGACACTGACTTAGTCAGATGGATCAAGAAAGTCTTCCCTGAAGAAGTGACTTGAGTTGACAAAATAAAATGTTGGTGCTTACAAAGCTTAGGACTCTACCCTGGACTGTGGCAATCCCACAGATATGGTGCCACCAGTGGTCTTCCCAGGTACAGACTAAATCATCACTCTACAGGGTGGCCAGTCAGCTCAGTTGGTTAGAGCACTGCCTTATAACACCAAGGTCACAAGTTCAGATCCCCTTACTGGCCAGCTGCCAAAAATAACACAAAATAAATCACCACTCTACAATACTATATTGTGTTTTGCCCTTGTCTTTCTGAGTGTGTATGCCTTTGTCTTCTGTCAAGATTATTTGTGCCTCTTCTCCTTTTGTGCTGTGGTTACTCAGCCCCCTTTGGATATCATGGAACTTGTGTCTTAGCACACTTTGTCAATGTCTCAGATAAATGAACCAGTTAAGACTATCTATGCAGAGTACCTACTATCATAAAAGATGACAATACATTCAGTAGCAGCTTTATCAAGATCTAATCACATACCATACAACTTAAAGTGTACAATTCAAACAATTTTAATATCTGAAGAGTTGTGCGACCATCACATCAATCAATTTAGAACATTTCCATCACCCCAAAAAGACATCCCCTGCATACCCATTAGCAGTCATTCTCCATCTCTCCTTTTATCCTCAAATTTCTCAGCATCAGGCAACTACTAATATACTTTCTGTTTCTATGGATTTGCCTATTCTGGAGACTATGTGGTCTTTTTTGTTTTTTTAAAGATGACCGGTAAGGGGATCTTAACCCTTGACTTGGTGTTGTCAGCACCACAGTCTCCCAAGTGAGCTAACTGGCCATCCCTATATAGGGATCCGAACCCATGGCCTTGGTGTTATCAGGACCACACTCTCCCAAGTGAGCCACGGGCTGGCCCTATGTGGTCTTTTTTGACTGAGTTTCACTTAGCATAATGTTTTCAAGGTTCATCCATGTTGTAGCATGTACCCAGTACTTCATTTCTTTTTATTGCTTAATATCATCTCATTGTATGGATAGACATTTTATTTATCCTTTCATAGGTTGATGGACATTTGGTTGTTTCCATTGTCTGGCTGTTATAAATAATGCAGCTTTGAACATTTGTGTACAAGTGTTTTGGGTTTTTTTTAATTCATGTGAAATTCATGCAACATAAAATTAAACTTTGTGTGTGTGTGTGGCTGGCCAGTATGGTACAGGGATCTGAACTCATGACCTTGGTGTTATAAGGCTATGCTCTAACCAACTGAGTTAACTGGCCAGCCTATAAAGTTAAACATCTTAAAGTGAACAATGTAATGGCATTTAGTTCCTTCACAATCTTTTACAACTACCACCTCTATGTACTACCAAACCATTTTCATCACTCTAAAATAAACCCCCCTACAGATTAAACAGTTACTCCCTATTCCCCTCGTCCCCCCACACCTGGCAACCACCAATCAGCTTTCTGTTTCTCTGGATTTACCTATTCCGGATATTTTGTATCAGTGGAATCATAAAATATGTGACCTTTTGTGTCTGGCTTCTTCCACTTAGCTTAATGTTTTCTAAGGTTCAACCAGTTGTAGTAGCATGTATCGGTATTTCATTCCTTTTTATTGGCTGAATAATATTCCACTGTGTGGATATACGACGTCTCATTCAGCTATGCATCTGTTGATGGACACTTGGGTGGTTTCCACCTTTTAGCTATTGCGAATAAGGGCTGCTGTGAACACTCACAAGCAAGGATTTGTTTCAAGTACCAGTTTCTTTGCCTTTTCTCTCTCTCTCTCTTTTTGGCAGCTGGCCAGTACAGGGATTGAACCCTGGATCTTAATGTTATCAGCACCATGCTCTAACCAACTGAGCTAACTGGCAAGCCCTTTTGAGTACCAGTTTTAATTTTGAGGGGTATATACATAGGAGTGGAATTGCTGGGTCATATGAACAATAGATCTTTCAGAAGAGCAAGAATTGGGGCCCGGCCCGTGTCTCACTCGGGAGAGTGCAGTGCTGATAACACCAAGGCCACGGGTTCGGATCCCATATAGGGATGGCCGGTTTGCTCACTGGCTGAGCGTGGTGCTGAGAACACCAAGTCAAGGGTTAAGATCCCCTTACCGGTCATCTTTAAAAAAAAAAAAAAAGAAGAAGAAGAGCAAGAATTGGACTATTAAACAACTCAACCAGGAAAATTTTTACAAAAGAAAGAACAGCAATTTCAGAAAATTGAGTGAAAGGAGCTGGTGGTGATAGTGTAACGCTTTACACAAACGTAATAATTCAAGCTAGTGTCTGCAGTTCACGTATATCAATATCACAAGGTTCCTACATCGCATCGTCCCGGTGAGTTGAGAAGTTCAGACACCACTATTAACCTCATTTTATGTGAAGAAAATTAAGGCAAAGCGATTTGAGGTAACTTCTCAAAAGCACAAAACAGGAATCAGATTCAGGGTTTTGGATCCCAAGCTCAAATCTTTAGTTGTTAATCTTGTTTCAGTCCTTTTATTCATTTAGCTTACTGGAGCAAACACGGTAGCCATGAAGATAGTGCTGGAAACCTAGGAACTGGAGGAAGAAGACTACAAAGTTTCAGGAAAAACAGCAGCTTTCTTGCCTAAAGACGAGGGCCAGGGAAATAAACTATGGGAGATAGCTTGTTTCCAGCTTCATGGTCATCTCTATGATTTAGAAATGTCAGTGTAATTTAATATACCACTGTTCTTTATAATGTTTTCTAAGGGAGTTCGTAGACAATTCTTTTGGAAACCACAGAGCACAGTTGGGAAATAGCAGAAACGCTATGCAAGTCTCTTTATTGAGAGTTCAAGAGGGAATAACCCCTATGGAAGCCAAAGGGACCAATAGAGACCGAGGGCTTAAACAAGATGGTGGCTGGTACAGGACCGCTCTATCTTTCCGGGTGAAACTCTATGGCAGAGCAGTGTCGCACAGTTCAGAGAAGTGAAGCTGACATGGGTGGCAACCCGACCACTAGCGCGCTAGGTAGAGTGGGGCGGAAAGATCTCTCGCGCATGTGTGAACTGGGAGGGGGAAGGATTTCGAGAGAAGGGGCCCACCCCAAGTGCAAGTTTTCGGAAACGCGTGAGTCGTTTAAGTCCAGTTAAAGCCGAAATGGGGCGTTTCCTAAGACGCATGCGTCCTAGAAGACAGAAGCAATACAGTGGCGTGGTCTTTTCAACGTCCGGCGTACACACGACGTCTGAGGTGGAAAGGGCGGCTAGGATTCCCAACACGCATGCGTTCTGAGACCGAGGCGTTTCCTTCACAGGGTGTGGAGCACAGGGCTCCTTATTGCGCAGGCGTAAGGACTGTCCGGTAGGGCGAATGGTCTATCAAGGGGGGGAAGAGGAGGTTGAAGGCATTAAAAAACCGGGTGCGCCTGCGCGTTGCCGACTGGTTGGAAGAGCCCAGCATTTGCGAGGGGCGGGGTCACGTAATGGCGTCATTGGATGGTGGTGGGAGGGAGGGTGGAGCTCGGGGAGGGTCCATGCGCTTGCGCAGTGCGGGGGTGGAGGGCGGAGGAGACAGATAGCACGCTTGCGCGGCTGTCATAGGGCTGCTTGGTTGGTCAGTGGGGAGTCGGCGCCTGCGTAGTAAGACCCGTGTGCTGCAGCGGCGGCGGCGGTAGAGGCGGCGGTAGCGGGCTCGGGGGCAGCGGTTGGGCTCGCGGCGAGCGGACGGAGTTGAGTCAGTGCGTTCACGCGAGGTGAGAGCGGGCAGGACGCGCGTGCGCGGAACCTTGGCTAGGGCCTGGGAGGAGAGAGAGAGCTGCACGGGGGTCGGGGAGGGGGCAGAGGGGAGCGGTGGCCACCGC
>NW_007727081.1:319082-322040 GCF_000696425.1 Galeopterus variegatus | reverse complement strand
GGGCCGGGGGGAGGGGAGGCGGCATGGCTCTGGTTTGGCGCAACCTTTGAGGAGGGGGCGGCGGCGGCGGCACCGGAAGTGCCCCCCACGGGAGGCTGCTCTCGGGGTCGGAGGCCGCATGGCCAAACGTGGACCGGAGCCGCATGGCAGCGCGGGGACCCCTCCCCCCAGATCCCGGCCACCGGAAGCCTCGGGCGGCCGCATGTTGGGCAGGAGCCGGCAACCCCTAGCTCCTGGAGCTCTAGTCTTCGCGGGCGCCTGAGGGACGCTGGAATTTTGAGGAGTGGGAGAAGCCGGGAGGGCCCGCTGCAGGCATATGTTAGCGTTCACCGACCTCATGGGCCTCTGGAGCTTTGCCCCCAGTCCTTATGTGAAGTGAGGCGGCCAGGTGTAAGTGGCACTCTTCCGAGTGGGAGGCCAGAGAAATGGGGAAACCGAGGGCTGTTGGACAGGAGCCCAACTCTTCTCTCGGACTGTGCGGACAGCGCCTTAAAGTCCTGGGCAGATGAGTTCCCCATCGTGAGAAGTGCTCTTCATCTTGTCACTGTCTTCCCCGTTGTTGTCTGGTTTGGGAGTTCCTCGGTTTTAGAGTCTTTAACTTTACCAGCCTAGTTTTTCTACTACTCACTACTACCAACTTTTTGCTTTCATTTTATTGTCATTCACCACCCCCCACTCCCCCACTTTCTACTGACTATGGGCCGGGCCTGAAAAGCCGACAGAACCAGTGCATCCTGGGAAAAGTGGGAGGGCCCTCGAGGAGAGGCTGGGTTCCTGGGTTCCCTTTGGGAACCGAGATCGAGGTGTTTGGCAGGGGGATCGTTTAGGAAACAACTTGACTTTCTGCCCTTTGGCTGCATCTGCAAGTGCAGGTTGGAGAGGCGGGAACCCCCCAAAGAGGCCTTGTGGTTTCCTGTACCAATGACTGGGTTGTGTGTGGATGCGGGGGGGGGGTATGTGTAACAGAGACGGGTGGGGCCTTGTCCTCCGGTCTCCACCCTCCTCCCCACATTAGCCCCGCCCTTTTGCTGGCTCATAGCTGCTCACCTAATTATAGCCTGGCTATATGTGGGGAAAGGGGTGGTTGGTTTCAGTGGCAAGTAACACCTGAGTCCTCCCCTCTCCCAGGAAGTAGGCTTTTCCTCATCTCTGAGATTTGGCATCCCAACTTCCTGGAGCCTTCCTTTCCCAAGCCACCACTTTAGCTTGCATTTGGGGAGGGGATCCTGCTATTCTCCCCTCCGATACACACACTAGTTCTTCTGTATATTTGATCCCAGTCAGTTTTTAGTCCAGGAACTTTGACTTTATTTTAGATGGGTAATGGAATAAAAGGTTGGCGAGAATAAAACCTTGCCAGAGAGGAATGGGATAAATTGGAGGTACTGTTAACCTCCATCCTTACTTACCTCAGTTCTCTTCTTGGCTCTAGTTGGAATCGAAGCCTCTTAAAATGGCAGATGATTTGGACTTCGAGACAGGAGATGCAGGGGCCTCAGCCACCTTCCCAATGCAGTGCTCAGCATTACGTAAGAATGGCTTTGTGGTGCTCAAAGGCCGGCCATGTAAGATCGTCGAGATGTCTACTTCGAAGACTGGCAAGCACGGCCACGCCAAGGTTAGAATTTTGACTCTCCGCATCTTGCCTTTCTCACAGCTCCTGTATCCATAGGGCTCCTGGCAGCGAGGTGCCATCAGTCCTGGCCTCCCTTTCTTTAACTCTTTTCTTACTGTCTCACTCTTTCTGTTCAGCACTCAGCCCTTATACCCATTCATACTACTAACATCTGCTCTCCAGTCTTCAGCCTCTTCCATGCTTACCCTTTTGTCCGCATCTTCTCTGGTCGTTCCTCCCTTTCTTCCTCTTTGTGCCAGTCTCTTAACTTCTCTTCATGGTCCTTTATGCTCTGGCCTTCACTTTTTATCTTTTTGTCCCTTGAGCCTTTCTGGGTGCTCTTTGTTTACATCACTTTGCTAGGGTTTCTCTGATCCTAACACCAAATGCAGCCTTCCCCTGGAGGGGCTACAGCGTACCTATGAGCTTTCAGATCACCTTGATGCCTCATTCCCCTGTTTGAGCTTTCCCTTTGGGACTCTGATGCCTCTACATACTCTTGCCCACTCTCGACCCTCCTTGCTTTCTTGGGTCTTAACATTCTTGCTAGTGTATCACCTCAGACTTTTCCTGTCTTTTTCAAGTTCAACCTGGTTCATCCTTGTTGGAGTTCTTGGGGTTTTGTTCCCTCATCAGTTTTTCCATCTTTGTTGACTCCATGCTCTTCTGGTGTCCTTATTTCCTAACTGCATAGTTCTTTCTGATCTCCTTGAAGTCCTTTTTTCTTTTCAGTTATCTTCCTTTCACATTCATAGCCTTTTTCCTTTTACCTTCCTTATTTCCCAAATTATTAGCCCTTTATGCTTGTATCCAGAAAACTCTTTCAAACTTTTACCTAGACTCTTCCCACTCTCATAGGCTCTTGGCATCTTGTTTGTCAATGTTTTTTGATAACTCAAGGTAACTGATTTCTCCAAGGCTGCCCTATAATTTTCCTTTGTGCTGTCAACCTCAATGTCAATGGTGGTCTTTTAGTCTTGGGGTTTTTTTTTTATGGGCTTTAGTGTTTCTTTCCTGAGTTGGTTCAGTTCCACCTCCCCTAATGTTTGCCCTGACAATACAGTTTGACTTCCCTCACCAACCAAGGACAAGCTGAGCCTTTATCTTCTTTATCCTAGTGTTTGGTTGGGTTTTTCTTCGTTGCATACATACAGGTCCACCTGGTTGGTATTGACATCTTTACTGGGAAGAAATATGAAGATATCTGCCCGTCAACTCATAATATGGATGTCCCCAACATCAAAAGGAATGACTTCCAGGTATGTAGATGGCCTGGATGAAGGATGGGTTAGTGGTTTATGGGGGGGGGGGGGGGGTTTTTTTTTATTGACCAGAAAAGCTTG
>NW_007727081.1:317665-318792 GCF_000696425.1 Galeopterus variegatus | reverse complement strand
GGGGGGGGGGGGGGGTGTTTCATATTGACCAGAAAAGCTTGTGCTGGAAGAGAGGTGGAAAACGGCAGGAGAGTATTTGGTATAGTCGTTTGCTATCACCCCAGTTTGTCCATCAGATCTTTACCCCTGACCTACCTGGGCCTACCTTCAGCTTTCTTCCTTATCTGCCCCAAGCTGATTGGCATCCAGGATGGATACCTATCATTGCTCCAAGACAGTGGGGAGGTGCGAGAGGACCTTCGTCTGCCTGAGGGAGATCTCGGCAAGGAGATTGAGCAGAAATATGACTGTGGAGAAGAGATCCTGGTATGCTGCTCCCTCCCTCCCCACTTTTGTGCTCAAGCTTTGCTCTGTTTTTTGCTTTTGGTGCCTGGCTGGTATGGGGTCATGAACTCTTTATCTTGATGTTATAATAGTATCATGCTGTAACCAACTGAGCTAACCAGCCCTCAGCTTTGGTTTTTTTTCTTCTTCCTCCTCCCCCACCCCCAGCTTTACTCTTTATGCTTCTTCCTTTGAGCTCACACATCTCCTGATCTTGCTTCTCCAGATCACGGTGCTGTCTGCCATGACAGAGGAGGCAGCTGTTGCAATCAAGGCCATGGCAAAATAACTGGCTCCCAGGTGCGTGTGACAAGTTCCTCACCATCCCTCTTCACATACATTGTTGTCCTCACCAAACAGTTATTCTAGTCCTAGTTGTTCCAGGCTTATTTTTTGGCCTTAGTCTGGTCCTGTCTTCCCCACCCTTCTTCATGTTGAAGGCATTATCCTGTCTTACCTGGTTTCTCTCTCCTACCCAGGGTAGCAGTGGTGGCAGCAGCAGTGATCCTCAAGCCTGCAGAGGCCCCCTCCCCCGGCCTGGCTTGGCTCTGGCCAGGCAGGGCTGGACTCCTACACAATTTATTTGACGTTTTGTTTTGGTTTCCTCCACCCCAACAATCTGTCGGGGAGCCCTTGCCCTTCACCCAGCTCCCTTGGCCAGGAGTAAGAAAGCCATGGCCTTGGTGAAGCTGCCCTCCTCTTCTCCCCTTGCACTACAGCCCTGGTGGGGGAGAGGGGGTGGGTGCTGCTTGTGGTTTAGTTGTTTTTTTTTTTTTTTTTTTTTTTTTTTTTTTTTTTTTTTT
>NW_007727081.1:301397-317521 GCF_000696425.1 Galeopterus variegatus | reverse complement strand
GGGGGGGGGGGGGGGGGGGGGGTGTTTTTTGTTTTTTTTTTTTTTTTTTTTTTTTTTTTTTTTTTTTTTTAATTCAATCTGGAAACTGAAAGCTGTGGATTCTGGCAAATGGTCCCTGTGCCCTTCCCCCACTCATCCCTCATCTGATCCTATTCCCCATAGCCCTTTACCCCAAGCATCACCCCATAGACTGGGGACCAGCCCCCTCCCCTGCCTATGTCTCTCCCCAAACCCCTTTAGATGGGGAAGAAAGAGGAGAGGGGAGGGGACCTGCCTCCTCAGGCACCTGGGAGGGCTGTGCCCCCATGGGCTTCATCCTTTCCTGCGGGCTCTCCCCGACACATTTGTTAAAATCAAACCTGAATAAAACTACAAGTTTAATATGAAGCCCCCAACTCAGTGGCTTATTTGAATTAAATGGGTATTTGCTGGCTGAAAGGTGCATTTGGAAGCCGGAAACAAACTGAACTCTGCCACCAAGTTCACTGTAACTTAACTGTCTTACTTTGACTTGCTATGGACCTACCAGCCATCCCCCAACCCTGCAAGCAGCCTTCTGGACAGGTGGGTGGGAGGGAACACAAACAGCAGCAGCCATGGGCAGTGGCAGGTAGACTTTATTGGCCTGGGACACACATGGGGTGACCCCTACCCATGGTGGGGTGGGTGCATGAGGTTGATGATAGAATCTGATGGTCACTTGTGGTAAAATCGCGGGTTCTGGCTGTGTTGGATGAAAGGGAGCCGAGGGCCAGGTTGGCTGGTAGCTGCAAAGCCTGACTGGTAACGGTAACGAAAGGAGGGCTTTGTCAGTGCGAATGTTCTCCCTTCCATTTAACACTCTTATTGATGACCACCCCCAAGGAGGAAGGGAAAACCAGAGGGTATGGGCCACCTGTCTTACCTAATCCTGTTTTCCTGGTAGTGTAGGGATTCTGACAGGTATGTTGGATTACATCCCTTACCTTTCCTGCTGGTTGCATCTGCACAGGGATCTGAGGGGAAGCAAGCAGTCCCGGGGCTGGATGCAGAGCTTGGGGGTGCATGGGGCGCAGGGAGGACTGCAGAGAACAGAGACAGGACCTCAGGCATACTGGGGCTCCCCTCATCTTAGCCCTTACCCTGACCACCCAAAGCTCCCTACTCACTGAGTCAGAGAAGCCAGTCTGCTGGTTAGCATGTTCCATCTGCTTTTGCAAGGACAGGGCACCACCAGGCTGAAGGAACCCTAGGTGGAGAAGAAGGTTGTGTAAAATGGATAATGAGACAAGGAGGACCCATGGAGCTAGGGCTCCTGCATGGGGTGTTATCACCTGTCTGGGTGGGTTGAAAGTGGCCATGCACGGCATAGGGCTGTGGCTGTGGCTGAGATAGGTACTGCACTGCAGGAAACGCTGAAGGTGCTGAGAAAGGCAGGAGGCACAGCCATTAGAACCTCCTTTTATTCTACAACATTCCTCCCTCTGAGCTTTGAGGAAAGCCCCCCTCCCTCTTCACTCACCTCTGAGCTGCTGACTAGGACTATAGGCTGGCTGGGTGGGCCCATAGTGAGGTGGGGGCTGAGCAGTCCCATAGGCACCACCTGGGCTGCCTTGGAATTGCCCATGCTCTGGCGTCCCTGCAAAAGCAGCTGCTGAGCCCACGTAGTGCCGGGTCTAAGGAGGGACAATGAAAACTCACTGTAAACTCCGTAAATAGAGAAACTCAGTGATTTGTATATATTGCTTCATGCCTTGTATTTCCTTATACAATAAGTGCTTGATATATTTGCAACTTGACTACTAGGAGCAAGGATGCCTGGGTGGAAGGCAGCAGGGAAAAGCAATCCAATCCTACTTCTCTCACCGTAAGCACTTGGGGTCCAAACATCTGTTTGGCTCTGTCAGCCGCCATGAGGGTGCCTGGGCGATTGTGTCCTCCAGGGCTCCCTAGAAAGGGAGAGAGGCATCGTAATGCTGAAATGCGAGGCTGCAACCTCCAGGAGGGCCTATTCTAGGTGATTACTTTAGTCCTCACCCTGCATGCTGAGGAGATGAGTTCCTGTGTGAACAGTCAGGCCCTGCTGATACGCAGCTGATGTCAGAGTGGTTAGGTCACTGGAGTGAAAGGCAGGCAGGTCAAAGTCAAAGACAGGTGCCCCTTTTTTGCCATTACATACTGATTCTTTTGTTATCTGATCCCAGTTCCACTTAGCCCCCGTTTTTATTTTTAGCTCTCTGATCCCACCTCTGCTCCTTTCGCCTCCGTTTTTCTTCCTCATGTAAAACTTTCTTGAGCTGCAGGAAAAGCTGGTGCTTCTCTTCTTGTAGGGCCAAAAGCTTCTCCTGTAACTTTAGAATCTGGGAGGGGAAACACGAATAGATGAAGGCAAGGAGAGTCAAAGAAGTCAGAGCTGGGAAAGATCAAAGGACTGCTTACTTGTTCCTTAGTCTCCTCTAATGACATTCTCTCTTCCATCTCCTTTTTCTTCCTTCTCTCTTGCTCTTCCTTCATCTTCTGTTCCATCATCTTGTCCACCTCTTCTTCCTCTGGAGAATAAGGAAGAGTGGAGAAGTTGCAGAGTGGTGAAAATAATTCGAATGTTAGAGATGGAAGACCAGCAAAAATAAGTTATCCCAACAATCTCGTACGCTCTTGGCAATGGCTCTTCCCCTCTCGAGAGGATAGGCTTCCCTATCGTTGCAAAAGGGAACAGGGAGAGAGGGAGGCTTTATTAGGTGCTCTCCAAGGTCCTTCCCAGCTCAAGGGTTCTGGAGCTTGGACCAAGCCTCTTAACTCAACGGGACCGTTCCGTCCTCCAGCCCGGGCTGCGGGCGCACTGGTCGGCCCGTGGGTGGTGGCCAACCCTGGGATAGCGGCGCCATCCGGGTTCGTGTGTCCTCCCGCTGTGGCCCTGGCTCACCCTGCCGCTTGCGCTCCCGCTCCATCATGATGTGCCGGTGAAGAGCCCTGGCCATGGCGTTGGAAAGCTTGGGGCGCTCCAGGAGCGCGGGCATGGTGCTGCTGGGGGCGTTCGGGCCGCGGGCGCCTGGCTCTGTCACTGACTGCCGGACCTCGGATGGGGCCTGCGGGAAGGCGGGCGCTCAAGAGGACCGCGTCCGGCTGAGGCGGAAGCCCGTCCACCCGGCCCGATCGCCGCCCTGTCCATGTGTCCCGGGCGCCCGCCGCCCAGCCGGGTCCGCGGCCCCCGCTCCGCCGCACTCGCGGGTGGCGCCGGGGTCCTGGACTCGGTGCTCCCGCCAGCCCCAGGCGCCCGCCCCTCCCTACCCGCCTAGTCTGTGCTCTCCGAGGCCTCCGGTACGCCTGGGCCTTGCGTCACATCCGGCGAGCGCACCGAGTTCTTCCGGAGTCGCGGCGAGGCCGGCCTCGTGGGTTGGACGAGACGCGGCGACGGGAGCCCGCGGCGCCCAAATGTCGTGGCCCGGCCGGGAGGCCGCCTAGTCGCGGGTGTCGGCTCCCCGGGCGCCCGCGGCACTCTTCGGCTGGCGGAGCCACGGGCTCCGGAGAAGCGCGCGAGAGAGAGGCCGAGGCGGGTGCTCTGAGACGCTGTTTATTGGCTCCTTAGAAACCAGAGTCAGTAACAACTGTACAGAAACCCCTGGCGTCCACGCGCCCGCCCGCCCGTCCCCGCTCCCACCCCACGGCCCCGGAAAAGCAGCTTCACGTGGGCACGGGGAGAGACTCCTCTGGGATTCACAGTAACCAGAAAGAAAGAAGCGCGCGAGAGAGAGGCCGAGGCGGGTGCTCTGAGACGCTGTTTATTGGCTCCTTAGAAACCAGAGTCAGTAACAACTGTACAGAAACCCCTGGCGTCCACGCGCCCGCCCGCCCGTCCCCGCTCCCACCCCACGGCCCCGGAAAAGCAGCTTCACGTGGGCACGGGGAGAGACTCCTCTGGGATTCACAGTAACCAGAAAGAAAAACGGAAATAAATTAAGTGATATGAGGGAGGGGAGTAATAGGGAGTCGTGTTCCCCAAATCAGTGCATGGAGCGGGGCACCCAGGGTTGGAGCTGGGCTCCCCACAGCTCCCTCCTACCAGAGGGAGTGTTCTGGGGCCCTGGACATGGAGATGCCACTTCCATCTGAATCTGAGAGCCTGCCTACGTGCTCCTACGCATCTGCCAAGACTGAGCACCTGTGCATGCCATGAGTCACTGGAATGACGTGGAGGCAGTCGTCACTCAGAGTCCACGGGCCCACGGCCCAACTGTGCTTGTACTGGTGGCGTCTCACTCCTCATTCCACCCGTACCAGCAGGGCATAGAGGAGTGTGGCCCCCTTCTCCTTAGTGACCCACTCAAGTTCAGCTGGGCTGAAATGAGGGTCAGGAGGTTCTCTGAGGGCAGTGGAAGGGGGGCCCGGAGTGTAGGAGCCAGGGCGCACGCACACCTGGAATGCCACCTGAGCCTGGTGCGTCCGCTGGGATTTGGAGTCCCGGAATCTGTCAGACGAGAAGCAGAAATGGGGAAATGAGGCCCCTGGCCCCAACAGCTCTCCCCCTTACTCTGCTCCAACCACACAGGCCTTGCTGTCCCTTACCTTATCAGGCCTTAGCTCTAGCTGTTCTCTCTACCTAAAATAGCCTTCTTCCTACAGCCTGCTCAGCTAAATCCTTCACTTCCTTTTTCAAGCTTTTGCTCAAATGTCACCTTTGCATGTGTGTGGTGGGGAGTGGGAGTTTGTTCTTGTTTTTGGCGGCTGGCCAGCGTGGGGATCCGACAAATCTCACCTTCTTATAGTGCTGACCCTGACTGGCCTATTTAATACACCTACTCCAACCACACTTCTCATCTACTTCACCCCACTCTCCTTCTTTCTTTCCACACAGTACTTACTCATCACCATTAAAAATACTAATACTTATGTATAAACATTCTAGAGAGAGAGAAGACATGAGTTCCACAAAACCAAGTTTCCTTTTTTGTTCAGTGGGACAGCATATAGTGTTACTTATTTAATGAATGAGTGAAGAAAGGGTTGAGAGTGGAGACTGAGCAACTAGCAAGACAAGGTGGGAAAAGGGGAAGGCAAGTCAGGAAGACCCAAGTGGCCCTCTCTTGGTTGGAGCCCCTGGAGCTCTGTCCCTACCCCTCCTGTGTACTCACTGCACTTTGGAGGCCAGGGTCTCAACCCCAGCATATTGAAGGGAGGGGGAAAGCAGCACTGGAGGGGGCTGCTCCTCCCGAGGAGGTGCACAGTTCTCGCCAGGCTCTTCGAACCCTACCCCAGGCTCTCCCTTCAAGGGCCGGCAGCTCAGGATGGAGGCAGTGCCTGTGAGGACAGCTTGGTGAGGGCAGCCCTTTTTGGTCCTATGGCCCCCAGGCCCAGTCTGCCCTGCCTCTGCCTGCTCCACAGTACCTGCTCCCAGCTCCCCTCGGTCCAGCACCCTCCTTATGGCTGCCACATTGCTCCCATGATACGCCATGTGCCATTTCTTGGTTAGTGTCCCAGCCTCCAAGCGGGGATTCACCCTAGGAGATATACAGATAGGGCAGAGAACAAAGATCACTGGCTCCCCAAGGTCACCCCCTAGACAGGAAGTTCTATCACTTCTTCCAGGTACTCTCTTGGGATCCTCCTTTCTCGGGGAAGCAAAGAACAATAGGGAAATGGATACCCCTGCCTCATATATACCTGAGGTTGAACCTGCACCAGCCAAAGGGCAGGGCGTATTCCCGGGGGGGCTCCCCTCGGCGCCTGTGGGCCTCATCTCCTCGAAGCTTCCGGCAAGACTCACAGTAGCACAGGCTACGCTTCGGCGGAGACATGAAATAATCCTCTGCAGGAGAGTGGGTAGAGGCTTGGTGCTGTGGCTGCTGCCCTGGGTTTCAACCATGCTGCTGCCCTCCAGCTGGTCTCCAAAGCTCTGGGCATGGCCCTGGCCTGGTCACTGGAATAAGGTGGGTTCTGGGGTACCAGGACTCACCAGGAAGCAGCAGCAGTTCTTGGAAGCGGGAGCAAAGAGCATGGTACTCGCAGCTCTTTAGAGGGTTAGCAGCGGGCAGTGGACCCCAGCACACACTCTCCTTGATACCTAAGGGAGCAGAGTGGGCACAGGTTACAGGATCTGGGGCTCGAAGCATAGAAAAGGGGACAGAGGAATGGGGACAGGATCTTGGTCCCTTCAGGCTGGCGCACCGTCTACCATGTCAGCTTTCTCCATGTCCCCTTGGGTTCCAGCACCTTTCCCACTGGCAGTCCCTGGTTCAGGGCTTACGATTGTCACCTGCAGGAGAGAGGGGTAGTCAGCCAGAGCTTGATCACACCCCAGGCCCTGCTGATGCCCTGTGGACCACAGACTTCCCCTTTACTCAGATAGCCCAGTCGCCCAGGCAATCCCTCCTCCCTGCCTTCACTGCCACTCACCTGCTCACACTGTCCATAGAGGTCCACGAGTGCATGACAGGGCTGGGGCACGTCTATCACAGCCACCCCCTGGTCCACCCCATTGACATAGAGATGCAGCCCGCCAGTGCTGTCCAGCCGCAGTCCCAGGATGGTGCCTTCAGGACACGTGTCCAGATTTGGCCCAAACTTCTCACAGATCTGGGAGGAGAGACTTATTGTCCTCCAATGATCAGACTCCCACCACCAGCAGCCATTCCCATCCTTCACTCCGTTTCCGGTTACTAGTCCCTGGGCTTTGCCTCCACCCTTGCCCACTGACTAGGCTCTACCCCCACTTCAATTAGCTAGAGTCCCCCCTCCCCCTTCCCCACTTGTAACTTTCTCAACAGCAGGGACATAGAAGGAAGCAGCAGGCCTGAGACTGACAGGTGGATGGCACTTATGCCCTTGCCCACCCACTACTGTCCCTCTTTAGACCTGTGGTCCTACCTCTGGGGCTAGGGCTTCCCTTCTCCCCTTTGGCCAGCACCTCCCTACTCAAAGGCCTAGCCCTCACCTTTCTCTCTGGCTCCCTACTCACCTTGAGACCATTGTGGAAGACCCCACGGCCCCGCAGCAGCCAGGCTGCCCGTTTGAGGGCACAGGCAGAAGCAGGGAAATTGAGCCTCTCAGGTGGGCAGGTGATGACTCCCAGGACAAGGGAAGATGTCCACTGTCGGTTCAGAAAGTCTATCCGCACCTGGGGAGAAGGAACTACTCCACAATCACAGCCTCCTGGGAAGAGCCAGGCTCCTCATCTCAGCCAGGGAGGAAACATTGCACCTCTGAGTGCGGCCTGGGATGCTGTCCTTTCTATTGCTGGGAGGGACTGGAAACTGCAAATCTATTTTGTTTCCTTCCCTCTTTGAACCTTGGTCTTGCTGTTGCAAGACCAAGGTTGGATTCTTGTCTTCCATTAGACAAGGATGGATTCTTGTCTTCCATTAGACAAGGATGGATTCTTGTCTCTAGGGACTGCCGTCACCTGGCCAACTTTGATGTATCTTTTAGCCTGGAGCAGAAAGACCCCCTCCTCGGGGCCGGACCGTGGCTCACTCGGTAGAGTGCGGTGCTGATAACACCAAGGCCTCGGGTTCGGATCCCACGTAGGGACGGCCGGTTCGCTCACTGGCTGAGCGTGGTGCTGACAACACCAAGTCGAGGGTTAAGATCCCCTTACCGGTCATCTTTTAAAAAAAAAAAAAAAAAAAAAAGAAAGACCCCCTCCTCTGGAAAGCCCCCCTATTCCCACATACAGAATCAAGCATCTCCCCTGGCCTTCCCCAGCCCCTACGTACTGCTTCCCTTACCAGTCACCAGGTGGGGACTGGGTGGTAACTGATCTATAACCGCCAGTACAGAGTATGAACAAAAGCCCAGGAAGCTCATCCGAGGGGCCTTGCCTTCCACTTTTTTCTTCCCCTACAAAAGCCTTCATCCAGGAGTGTTAGCACTGGGTCACCCTGGAGCAAGAAGAATTGAGGATAAGGAGGCAGGGCCCACCTGGACCAGCAGCTGGGGTACCAGAGGCTGGTTGAGGACAACGATGCCCTGATTGTAGCTGGCCACCCGTGTTGCTGTACGATTTCCATTAGACAAGAGGATATTCTTCCCATGGTTCTCTAGGAACTCGAGGGCTGTGGGCATAATATCCACTTGATTCTGGCCCTGATGCAGAGGAAGAGACTGAGATGCATGGGTTGCCAATGCCAGGCCCAACCAACCCCCTGGGGTTTACACAGAGCTTGAATATGAGCCTCTGCCAGACTATCAGAGAACCCAAGAAAGGCCTGGTGTCTTGTGGTCCACCAACTGCCCATCCATGTGCCCAGCAGGCCCTGCTGCAGCCTCTTACTCCTGAGCCATGCTCTTCACCCTCATCATCCTCCTCGCCCTCACTGCCAGTGTCCGAGCCGGGGGAAGGAGGCTGGGTGCCTTCTGGCTCCTCCATCCTCGTGGAACTGACAATAGACAAACTGCGTACTGGCCCATAGAGATCCAACACAGCCCACACATTCTGGGGACACACAAGACCCAGAAATCAGCGCTTAGCAGAAGACTTCAACCCACTCCCAGAACCCAAGGAAGCTCTTAGCTCTACCTTGGCAATGCCCGTGGCTGCAGGCCCCATATCCTCTCCATCTACCAGGATGTGCATTGTGTCATCTGCCCCCCGACGAATGCCCACGCGACTCCCCACCTAGAACCAAGGTGGGACAGGACAGATGCTTGGTCCTCTCTCCCAGCCTCCCCCACTCCCGACCCCTCCCTGTCTCTGGAGTCAGCTGCTTCACCCCCAGCCTCTCCAGGTTCCGGCCATAGTTCATCCTCTGGAGCTGCCCGTCGCGCCTCACTTCACAGCTGGACACCATCCAGGTGGTCTTAGTCCGGAGCTCCGGCAGGGAGGGAGGCAGCCCCAGGCCCCCACCTGCCCCAGGCCCCATCTCCCCGGGCGCTAATGTGGTCAGTCCCAGCCGGAGGGAACCTGCCCACTTCTCATCCAGCTCTTCCACTTTCACCTGTAAGAGAGAGAATAGATTCACTGGCCCTGTTGTGATGGGCCCAGCAGCCCATCTGCTGCATTGCCACAGCCCACCTCAAAGACTTCCTCAGCCTTGAGCTCTTTAGTGCTGAAGACAAGGCCATGAGCATAGCCAGCCGCACGCACCGCCCTCGTGCCCTCCTCCTCCAGAGTGATGTTCTTGCCGCAAGTACTGTGGAATCGGTGAGCCACGCCAGCCACTGGAAAGACAGCACCAGAAGAAGGGGTAGGATTGGGGCAGCAAACTTCACACAGAACAGAGCAAAGCTTTCAGATGCAACAGGAAGTGGACATAAAAGCCCCATCTGCCATCTCTCCCCAGGATGTCCTGACACCACCTTTCACCGCAGCTCATTTGCAAACCTGGTATGCCCAGTTATGGTGTCCTGGCCCCTTGATGGCAGGGAAGCTTTTAGGCTTTGTGATGAGGTATAACTTCCCCTCTTGGCTGCTTGCCACCACAGGCTGCTCCCTCCCCATCACCTGCAGGTGGGTGCCCCAGCCTTTGAACAGCTTCCCTAACCCGGAACCTAATCAGGCTCACAGCAGGCAAGCAGAGCCCACCCTCCATCCCTCTCTGCCACTGAACCTGGGGAGTGCAAGGGGAATGACTTCTCGGTGGCAGTGTTGCTGGTCGCCAGACTGTTGTCCATGGGGCCGGTGGCACTGGTGATAGACACTTGGACACACTGGCCATAGAGATCCACCACCGCATACACCTCTGGGTAGGAAAGGAAGGGGTCAGATGCTTGACAGCTCAGGGTGGGTTGGTCTAAGGATGGCAGGCCGAAAGCTGCATAGTAGTCACCTTTACCCGGAGGCAAGCCTGAGCAGGCGGCACCTTGGTCCTGGCCATTGATGAAGTAGTGCAGATCGCCCTTGGCCGTTCGCATCATGCCAATGCGTGCACCTGTGCCCAGTGCATCCAGGTCGCACCCATAGTTGTTGCGCATTGTATTACCATCTTGCATAATGGCTGTGCCACTGGGGGAATGGCAGAAGGGGTGGGTCAGCCTCCCAGCTTTTCCCCTACATTGGCCCCTGCCCAGTCCCTGCCTGTCGAGACCTTCAGTGCCTTGGACTGGAGTCTTGATCTGAGTCTGAAGCCCAATTTTATGTCCTTTGTCCCTGGGATACCCCCAGGAAAAAGTAGGAACTACCCTAAAAGGGAGGAGGATTGTGCCCCTACAGGGCTAGGCGGGACTTCCCAGAATTGAAGGGTGGGGGCAGTCAGATCCCATAGGTCTGCCACTGCCTGTGGCCAGCACAGGTCCAAACCCTGCTTCTCTGATCCCAGCCAGCTCCACACAGTCCCACCAAGATGGTCTCAAAAGCAGGCAGCCCAACCTCAACATCCACGTATCATAGTCAATGTCTGTCATAGTGTTGGGGAATTCCAGATCTTCGGGCCGAATAGCGGTCACTCCTAGAAGGAGGCAGGGGTAGGTCAGAGCTGACCCCTCAGGCTACAGACATCCAGAACCCTCCGCCTCCCTGGACAGACACACAGATACCCCCTCACCAGCCTCAATGGACCCTGACCAGCGGTCCACCATCTTCTGAATGACAATTTCAAACAGCTCTCCATCCCGCAGGGCCCTGAAGGGAGAGTGGCGATCAGAGGTGCCCTACTTGGGTGGCTGAGGCTGGGCAGTAGGAAGGTGGGAACATGAAAGTCCAGAGACTGACCGGTTGGAAATGACGATGGCATCATTGAACTCGCTGCGGCAGTTGTGGCGGAGCGCAGTGCGGCCCCCGTTGGTGATGACTGCGTTACTGCCGTGTAGCTGGTGGAAGCGCAAGTCAGAGCCCCCAACCCCTGAGGATGGGGAGCTTGGAGACACCTGGTTATTCCCCTCAGGGAGAGGCTCAGGGATTGGAGGCACCTCTGCAAGGGTGGACATCAGCCATGAGGTCTCCAGGTATCTCTGAGGCCTCCCAAGGCCACCCTAATTCCGTGTCCCAGCCCAGCCCTGCCCTCACCCATGTCATCCACAATGGTGGCCTGGGCTGCCTGGCCGTAGAGATCGACGACAGCATAGACACCTGGGGGAACGTTCCAGGCAGCAGGGCCCTGAGTCATCCCATTGACAAAGAAGTGGAGAGTGCCGTCCTCCCGCCGCACCACGCCCACCGTGTCCCCTGCCTTGGAAGAAGTGGAGGCTAGAGTGAGGAGTCAGGCAGAGCTCCTGCCTGGGTTGGTCCTGCATCAGCTCTGCCTTGCCCACCTCCCCCCTACTGTGTGACCAGGCAGTACACCCACTCTCCCACCTTGAGGCGGTCCAGGTTGTGCCCGTATTCATCCAGGATGGTTGTTCCATTGTGCATCACCCCGTTCCCGGTCATCATCCAGGTCCCTGGGGGCATAAGGAGTGGCAGAGAACATGATGGGCAAAGCAGGTCTCCTCTCCTTTACGTAGTGGCCCAACATCACTCCTTTGAGCCGATAGCTCACTCTGCCTTTTTTTTTTTTTTTTTTTTTTTTAAAGATGACCGGTAAGGGGATCTTAACCCTTGACTTGGTGTTGTCAGCACCACGCTCAGCCAGTGAGCAAACCGGCCATCCCTATATGGGATCCAAACCCGGGGCCTTGGTGTTATCAGCACTGCACTCTCCCGAGTTGAGCCACGGGCCGGACCTCACTCTGCCTTTTGACAGCTGGCTTTCTCCCGTGAGCAGGACAAGAAAACTGTAGTCTCAAGAGAGCCACAGGCCAGGCCCTGCCCATGTGGCACTCTCCACCACTAAATGAATCATCACAAGTGTGACACGTGAAAAAGGGACTGGAGGGCTGGCTGGTTAGCTTGGTTGGTTAGAGTGTGGTGCCAATAACACCAAGGTCCAGGGTTCAATCCCTGGACCGGCCAGCTGCCAAAAAAAGAAGTGGGGGTTGGTGGCTGGAGAACAAGTGCCAGCCAGTGCTGCAGTAACAGCTTCTTCCCTAGAACCCTGTCCTGGCCCCGCCCTTCTTGGCAGCTCACCAGAGCGCAAGTTGGTCATGGTGGAGGGCAACTGGAGGTAGGCAGGGTTGTGAGTGGTGACACCAATCTCAATGGAGCCAGCCCATTTGTCCACCATCTTGTCAATGCGCACCTGGAACACCTCTCCATCCCTCAGGGCTCTGCTGCTCAGCACCACACCGTGATTGAAGTCATCAGTGGCGCTGAGGGCACAGCAATCAAGAATTCAGATCCCCAACACAGGCTCTGAGTGTGCCAAGGCCTAGCCCAGCAATGCCTGCCTGACACCCACCGCCCCAAGCCAACCAACTAAACCTCAAACTGAGGAAGGCTTCCCATTCTTCAGAACTCCCCAGACCAGACTCCCTCTGCCTCTCGCTTTCCCCCCTTTCCCCCACAAATCCCATTAGAGCCCCTTCTGCAGGCTTCTCCCCACCCCATGGGCCATACTGGGGCCTCAGGGCAGTGCGTCCCTCATGGGTGATGGCTGCTTTCTGCCCACAGTTGGGGTGGAAGAGCAGGCGCTCAGGTTCTGCCTGGGCAGCAGGAGCAGCACGGCGAAGAGCACCCTCAGGGGACAGCGCCCGCAGGATGGCATTGTTTCGGCGTAGACGGTCGCTGTGATTGTTATTGTGGACAATGGTCACCTTCACTGCCATCCCATACAAGTCCACCACACCATACACCACCGGGGGTGTCAACGGGGTAGCCACACCTGTGGCAGTAGAAGGTACAGTGATTGCGGGGAGAACAAGGGAAGAAGAGTCAAATATGGGGAGACCAAATCCCAAAGAGAGGCAGGAGTATGAGGTACAGACCCCAGTCCCCACCCCTCACAGAAAGCCCTGGCCCAGTGACCCTTTCTAAGCATCCCCTTACCCTGATCGATGCCATTAATGAAGAAATGCAGGGCAGAGTTGGACTTCCTTGTGAGGCCAATGTGGTCACCCTCCTAATCAAAGTACAAAAATAGCTCAGTCTGGAATCTATCTACAGCAGTCTTCAGCACGGTCCTGGGTCCTTCCCACCACCCCGTTCCACAGGGAACAGCTCCAAAACGATGTTCATGCAAGTCTCAGACCACCCTGGAGGAAAGGTAGGATAGGTCCTAGGTCCCTGTTTTCCAGACATGATAATTTCTACATATTCTGAACGTTCAGTGCAAGATGGTTAAACCATCTTACAAGCATCAACTTCTCTAAATCTCAATCTATAAGTACTGCTAATAAGCTCATTAAAAAAAAAACAAACCAACAACCATAGAGGATAAGTGTCTAGCCTCAGACCATAACCACAAGTAGCCAAACAAACAGAGAAGGAAATGAATCATCTGATTCCAAAATCTGGGTGCTTAACTGTTGGGTAACCCTGTCTTCTCAGAAGGAATCTTCAGGCAACAGAAAAAGGGACTTGCTCTAGGTGACAGAGGAGACCAATGTGTGCTGCCCAAATGGGGACACAAGTGGCTCCCCTGGAGAGGGGCCAGAGGCTTTGTGTCCCACCCTTACCTGTAGCTCATCCAGACTGAATTCACAGTATTCCCGGCGCGTGCCTTTGCCATTGGTCAGGATCCCGCAGCCGCTCATCATGATCGTACCTGGGTGCAGGTGGACACCCTGGTTAGGATATGGGCTTCCTTCCCCTCAGTACCCCCAGGCCTGCACCCCCACCCCTGCCTGGGGCTGGTACCTGACTGGAGGTTGGTCATGGTGGCTGGATACTCCAAACTGTTGGGATTGTGGGTGGTGACACCAATCTCAATGGAGCCTGACCACTTATCTACAAGCTTGTCGATACGGATCTGGGGTTAAATGATAGCAGAAGGGAGGAGCAGGAAACCCTTAGCTTTTGGTCCTTCCCCAGGCCCCACCCTTCCAGCATCAAGGGTTGAGCCCCATCTTTAGCTCCCAGAGGTGAGACGCCAGCCAGACCCCAGGACCTTGCACACCTCAAACATTTCATTGTCTCGAAGCGGGCGGTTGGTCATGACAACCCCGTTGTTGAATTCGTCCAGGGGCCGCCGGCGCTCAGCTGTCTTATTATTGTTGCTGAGTTTGATGAGGGTCCCACACTTCTCGTGAAAGAGTAGGGCGTCATTGGAAGTAAGGATGGGCGAGGTGGCAGCACTGCTAGACCCAAGCCCATCCCCGGCTGGTGGGGAGCTCAGGTTCACATTCAGAAGCCCCCCGTTGTAGGCAGACAGGATGGCATTGCTCACCACCTCAGAGAGCTCCATGCTGGCAAAGTCTACAGCAGCAAGATAGAGAAAGGCAGGTGAGATGGGACATTATACACTCAGGCTTGGTACCCTCTTTCCCTACCCCTCTCCTGAGGTCCCTCCCTTGTCCACATCACTTCCCGCTTCCCTTCCCAGGGCCTCCCCAGAGCCCTCACCATTATGTGACTCAAGGCTGTTAGGAAACGTCTCCGGCCGGGCCTGCGCTGGGGACACCATGAAGGCTGGGGACCAGGTGAGATGGGAGGGGAATAATGGTTCAGTCCCTGCTTCAGTGCCCACAGCCAAGAGACCCCCTCCTCTAGCCCCTGCTCTCTCCTTCAACAGACTTGGGGGTCTGAATGGCTCTGCCATGCCCAGTCTCACTTGTCACTGCATTTCCCCCATTCCTTCAGCCATTCCTTCTGCCCCACCCCTCCACCACCACCCTAGCTGTGTGTGTTCTTACCTTCATCCCCAGAGGTCCCCTGTTCAGCCAAAGCAGAATCTTCAGCGGGGGCTGAGGGTTCGAGGGGAGGTGTGGGGATGGGAGCAGGGAGGCTGAAGCCTGGCTCAGGGGGTAGCACGGTGATCTGGGTGCACTTGCCATAAAGGTCCACGACGGCCCAGACACGAGTGGGCAGGCCTGTGGCGGCCACTCCGCAATCCCGCCCATTCACCCAGAGCCGAAGCTCCCCTGCAACAGTACGCTCCACGCCCACGCGGTCCCCTTCGCCAAGCTGGTCCAGGTCCTGTCCATACTCCTCCAGCACAGAGCGTCCATCTCTCAGCACCGAGCAGCCCGACACTACCCATGAGCCCCCCTTCAGCCCCGTAGCACTGCTTGGGAAGTCCAGCACACTGGGGTCCAGTGCTGTTACCCCAATCTCAATGGAACCACTCCACGAGTTGACCTGCGATGGAGTGGTGGACAGAGAGTCAGTATGGGCAACAAACGGGTTTCTGCCACTAAGAAACCACATTCCACAAACCACTGCATCCGCCCTCTTCCACATCTCTGACAGCTAACTGGCTTTCTCTCTCATGAGACATTAATCCAAAGATGCAGACCCACGAGTAATTTTCTGGACTCTGTTTCAGTAATTAGTTGGGCCAAGCAATTCTGCTCTGTACTCAGTGTTGACTACACCAGTGCTTTCCCTGCCAAGCAGGCTAAATTCCCTGATTCCAGCCTCCTGCCTCCTCTAACTTCCCTGATCTCTACGGCACTCCAACCACCCAAATTCACATGCTTCCTGTGCCTATATCCTTGCTTTGGTATATCAATCACTCTCTTCCCGGGGCCCAATTCTCTTCTTGGCTCAAACTCCACCCAGATTCTCTCTCCTCCCAGATTCTTTCTCTGTGAGTTAAATCACACACACCTCCCCCTACCCGAGTATTTCTCCTCACCTATCTTTCTAGCTCTACCTGTAGATTTGTCCTTCAATGGTCTGTTCTTTCCTTGGTATCTCTCTTTTCTTCCAATCACATCTTTGACATCTCTCCATCCCCCATCGCCAAGAAACTGATCCAGGAGGTCTGTTTCCCAGCCATTCTAATGGGTGAGCCTCCGTGTCCCTTCCCGGATTCTGGGTCTTGAGGAAACCCAAGCTCTCCTTGTCCCCTCTTTCAGACTGAATGTTTCTGCTTCGTGCACCCTTCCTGTCCATCACCTAGTGTTCTCTGGGCTGTCGGTTCCCTCTCGGTTGCTGGTGATGTGGACTACCCCTACCTGTCCTACCCCGCCTCCCTCCACAGCTCGGTTCCCGGCCCCAGCTCTGCACCTTGCGGTCGATGCGGACGGTGAAGACGCGTCCATCGCGCAAGGGTTCCCGGCTCAACACCAGCCCGTGGTTAAACTCCTGGCCCGGCTGCTGCCTCCGCGCTGTCCGCCCACAGGCCGACAGGCTCACCAAGCGCCCGGTGCGGGGGTGCAGGTCCCCGCCGCTGCCGAGACCCCCGCTGGACCCCGGTCCTGGGCCGCTCCCGCCGGGGCCCCCACCCCCGCCCGGC
>NW_007727081.1:295978-301007 GCF_000696425.1 Galeopterus variegatus | reverse complement strand
GCCCGGGACCTCCCCCAGAGCCCCCACTCCCACCCGACCCCGCCGCCATCGCCGCTGACACCGGGGCCGCGCGACAGCCGTGCTTGGCGGCACCGTGGCAACCGCGATGGACGGACACGCCGAGGGAATACGACCGGGGGCTAGGGCCAGGTATGCTTTACGGCACTGCCGGGCAGTGGAGCATCCCCGGCCGGGGAGCTAATGCCTACCACGGTGGGAACAGAAGGACGACGGGGTTGGGAGGCTTGCTTTACGGCACGGCGAGGTGACGGAGTGGCCCCGAGAGGGTTGAAGACTGGGGCAGGGAGATTTTGCGACAGTGGAAGGAAAAAACGCCTGCCGCAGGCATCTTTACGACAGAAGGTGCTGGCGCCCAAACACTTTCGGCTTTGCGACAGCGGCACCGACGACCCCGCCCTCGCCGAGGGAGGTGACACCTAGAAGTACTTGCTTTACGGGAAGAGGGAGGTGTCTTCCCCTCGCGATACACGGTTCGAAGCGGTACGTGTTGAGGCTGGAGGACCCAGAGGAAGAGAAGCGGTAGCTTTATAAATCAAAGTCTCTGCCCTTCACGCTCCTGAGACCGGAAATGCCTTGTGGCAGTGTCGCAATCCCACCATTTAGCATCACACCTCTCCTGAGAGGCAAAGCGAGCCGATTTGGGGGAGAAAAAAAGCGCGCGGATATTTCAAGTCAAGTCCAGTTTGAACCCCAATCCAACCAAACTCTTAGACTTTAAAGCCACAAATAAAGAGTTCAAAGAAACGCTGACAGGTAGTTTCCAGCAATGACATTGACGATCCCAATTGGTTTCCCCAGGGCTGTTAACAAGCCCCCAGCCCAACCCTCGCATGGTCGCGCTAAGGTTGGAGGACTGTGACGTAACAAATTAGGCTTCTCGCCCCCTGGCCAGGCTTCCTGGCTACGATTGGCTGATTAGGAGGAGCTCCGGTGATGGAGGGGAATGGCGGGAACAAATCGCAGAGACAAAGAAAGAAAGCCCTAGGGTGGGACAAAACGGGAAAGGAGAGCAAAGGGGCTCCCAGCCTGAGTTCCCTGTAGAGTCTCGACTCCGCCCACCGCGGCGCCAGGGAGCTGAGGGGGTGGGGACCGGGACCTCGGGACGAGAGTCCCCGCCCGCCGCGGAGGGGGCGGGACCTCGGGGCGGGGCTATGTGGAACAGCAGGCGGGGCCGGGTAACTGAGAGCGGCCCCCGGGTGAGGCCACAGAGAAGCAACAGTCTCTGCTGGCTGCTGGTGGCTTCAACGAGGAATCCTCCGGAGAGGCAACCAGGGGGGTACCCGCAGGGGTCAGAGTAGTTGAGACAGAAGCTGGACTGCCCTCCGGAGTAGTCTTGTTTCAGGGTTCTGGGCCCCCTCTGCACTCCCGAGGCATCGTAGCTCGCGGTCCTGGTTCAAGCCAGCCCTCCCAGGGGGACGTGGCCCTCGGTTCCGGGTCCAGTCAACACCCTGGGAAGGTTGCGGGCCACGGCCTTGGGTCCTGCACATACACTGGTGGAACCACTGTCTCCGGGGCGTGTAGTCCCGGGCCCGGGGGGCCTGGAGTGAACAGCTCGGCGTACAGTCCTCACTCTGGATCAACTTGCTCACACTCCTACAACTCCTATGAGGACCGTCCCCGGAGCATCCTAAAAAACAGCAGGTCCAACTTGATACAGAAATCCCCCAGTGGGGAGAAGTAAGGAACCCAGCTCTGCTGCTGGCAGGTGGCCCAGAACCAGGAGGATGGAGTTCAGGACACTAGAGGGATTGGAGCTAGGAGGGAGTGGTGGAGTCATGAGAATTAGGATTGAGAGTAGGTGAGGGAAAACGAGTGGGAAATCTGAGGTTTCAGACCTTTGGGAGAACAGCAGGTGCCCCATAAATCCTGGCTGCATAGTACCGCGATTGTCATAGGGTCTGGGCCCCTCCCAGCCTCTACGAGGGGGTGTAAGAAAAGTTTTTTGAGTGACTGGAAGAATGAGAGAGGGCTGTGAGGAGGGGTTCATTAGAAAGTCTCCCCCTACCCCAGGAAAAAGTCTCAGCGCTGGGATGAGATGAATATCCAGGCCACTTATCACCCTGCTGACAAGGACTACGGATTTATGAAGGTGGATGAGCCCGGCACTCCCTACCACAGGTGCTGAGCCCTCAGCCCCAGTCCTTTAGCCCAGACTCTTTTCTCTACTCAAAGGAGGGGAAGCTTCGGGGACTGGATACTGCCTGGTGCCCCTCTCTGCACTGCTTCCATCTCCTCTGCAGGCCACAGGACAGTGATGAGGACCTGTTTGCGGGATCCTCCCAGAGGGTGACTCCTGAAGCACTGGCAGAGAGGTGAGAGTCCTGCCAGAGATCAGTTGGGGTTTGGGGCCTCTTCCTACGCTTTTGAACTCAAGTCTGAAGCAGCTCTGCTTTTTGGTCCCCAAAATGGCAGGTACAACAATCTCCATCCGGCCTGACCAAGACCGATCTGGGATCCCAGCCAGCTTTGCCCCATCTACCACCTGGCCCCAGTGTTGTTTTCTCCTTTTGGAACCCCAACTTGTATCCCTCCCCTTCAGGTTTGCAACCATGGACAATTTCAGCCCCAAGGTCCTTCAGTATGGTGATAACAGAAGCTCAGGGTCTCCAGACAAATTTTACAAGACACGTGAGATGAAGGGTGGGTATCATGGGAAGGGGTGGCAGAGTGAACCTTATTCAAGAGTCCAGTGGGGAAGCCAAGCTCTCACCCTGGCCAACAGACTCCAGTGATTTTGATAAGCACCGCAAGGCACACTACAATGAAGGGAAGTTCTTCAAGGCTCAGAAAAACCTGCTCTTGGATGATGATGAGGACAGCAACAGGAGTATCAGCAGTGACGGTCGAGGTGTGATGCTGAACCCAGAGCCCAGGCCTGTGGAGAGAGGCTGGGCAAGAGGACTGGCCAGAGGAGTCAAAGATGAGACTGACCCAGTGACCAGGAGCCACATCCTAGAAGCCAAGGGTTAGCTATGGTGGGGTTCCAGGGACTCAAGGGAGTTGTGGTCCAGAGGCTGTTCCTCACTTCTGCACCATAGTCTGTCTTCCTCAGTGGGCATTGGCCCAAGGCTCTGCTGCCTGACAGGGAAGTAATGCTAGGAGGTGACCCCAGGGAAGAAAAAGGGCAGCTGGAGTAGGGTCCCCATGCAGTATAGCCCCCAGAGATGGTTGGCTGGTGAGGAACAGAAAGTTCAGGAGAACCATGGAGGATGGAGAGGTCACTGGAGGTTTTCTAAAATAGGGGGAGTAAGAGCAGTAGATGAGATGAGAATCTGAGACATGAGTTTCTCCCCTATGGTGGGGCCCACAATGGGCACCTAGGAGGCATGGATATAGCAGGTGGCCATAAGACTCATACTGATTTGGGTGATTCCTCAGATTCCTCTACCTGCAGAAATCAGTTTCCTCATCCTTCAGCCTCCATTACATTGGAGCAGGAGATTGATGACCAACGCAAGGAATATTACAGCAAAGGAATATACCTGAGGTCTTGCTCCCACCCAGAGCTTGAGGAGGACACAGAAGATGAGCAGCGGGACAGTGAGAGCCCAGGTGTCCACCTGGAGGCAAGAGGGCTGAGGACCAGCAGCCTGATAGGTGCCCCAACCCTGATCCCATGATGCTTCCAAGGCTTGGCCTGGGTTATTTTAAATCCCATAAGCGTGCCGACCTGTGGCTCACTCGGTAGAGTGCGGTGCTAATAACACCAAGGCCACGGGTTTGGATCCTGAGAAAAAAAATAATAAAAAATAAATAAATTAATTAATTAAATAAAATCCCATAAGCACTGAGGTCCATCTACTGGAACACATGGGAGGCCCCTTTAGGTATCACAGGGCCACCGAAAACTCTCTGACAGGGACAGTGACACCATCACAGCCTGGTGAGGGCACCAGACTGCTTTCTCCCTGGCTGGGCTCTTGGCAAGCTCCCATCTCCCGGCCCTCCAATCCTTTCAGGCCAGTACCTCAACAACAGGTGGTAAGAGAGGCCCTAAAAACCCTGGAATCCAAGGCCCACATTGTACAAGAGAGGAGCAGGGAGGCTCAAAAAGTGTTGGGGCCCCCTCCAGCTTGGCACCACCCACCGGCTCCATGCCTCCCCTCTGACTCCTCTCTGCCACCCCACCCCACTCCAGGTACTTCCTTGTCCTCCAGAGGCAGTATGTCTCAAGTGGTGTCCAACTGGTGTCCGTTGATAGTGGCCAAGGGACTGGACTGGCAAAGCCCAGGGAGTTCAGAGAGTGGACACGGAAGCATCCTTAACCCCCCAAGCCAGATTGAGTGCAGACATGAGCTTGGGCAGAGGCAAAGAGGGTCTTGCACTGACCAGGGAGGTAGAGGGCTGAATGGGTAGGTTCTCAGGAATCTGGGGGTCACATGGGCAAGATCTTATGCCTACTACAAGAGAGCCATTAACCCAAACTCTTCTCTCTCCAGATGAAACCCTGCAGCTTCAATGGACTCAGGAAGAGGAAATCAGAAAATGGAAAATGTAGCCAGCTGGGGGTGGGGTGGGGACAGCCTCCCTCTGCCTTCACCACCCTAGGGGTAGACATAGACAATAAAGAGAAGCAGCACAGGAGTCTGGTTGCGGTGAATTGGGTGCTCAGGCTGGAGCCTGCTCAGTCATGGAGGAGAGGGAGGGGAGTTCACACACAGGAAACCAGGAAGGCAGAGCAGAGAAAAGAAAGCAGAGAGAATAAATAAATTTAAAAAAAAAAAAAAAAAGGGCCGGCCCGGTGGCGCACTGGATAGTGTGCCGCTTGGGAAGTGCGGCGGCGCTCCCGCCCGAGGGTTTGGATCCCACATACAACCGGTTCCCGCTCACTGGCTGAGCGAGGCGCGGGAGCAACACCGAGGGTTGCAATCCCGTTGCCGGTCCCGGTCCGGTACGGGGGCAACACTGAGGGTTGCGATCCGTTGCCGGACACGGAAAAAGACAAAAGACAAAAAAATAAATAAATAAAATAAATAAATAAATAAATAAATTAAAAAAAAAAAAAAAA
>NW_007727081.1:293326-295968 GCF_000696425.1 Galeopterus variegatus | reverse complement strand
GCACTCACTGGCTGAGCACGGTGCGCCCGGTCTCAAAAAGGACAAAAAAAAAGGGCCGGCCCGGTGGTGCACTCGGTAGAGTGCGGTACTTGGGAGCGTGGCGGCGCTCTCGCTGAGGGTTCGGATCCCATATAGAGACCGGTCCGCTCACTGGTTGAGCACGGTGCGGGCGCAACACCGAGGGTTGCGATCCCGTTGCCGGTCACGAAAAAAGACAAAAAGGAAAAAAAAAAAAAGAAAGCTGGTAGCAGTCCAGGCTACTGGACTAAACAAGAACTTAAGATTGCAAGAAGGCCCAAGCTGCAGCAGGATGACAGTGACCGATGCAGTCCATCTAGTTAACCATAAATTTACTGGTATCTTCTTCCTTAATTCTTTTTTTTTTCTTTTTCTTTTTTTTTAATCTTCCTTAATTCTTACAACAACATTAGGGGTTCAGGTTATCATCGCATCTTCCAGATGAGAAAACAGGAATCAGAGAGCTTGCCCAAGGTCATACACCTCTGAGTGACAGAACCAGGATCTGAACCTAGATCTGCCAGACCCCCAAAACTCAGCCACTAAAGGAGAAAGGAGCAGAGAGAGACTAGGGCCCCCAGGAGGAAGGTGACAGCAGATAGTCTCTGAGGGTAGGGCTGTGGCTTCTTTGATCTCAGCCCCCCCCACCCCCCGCCCAGGCCCCGCCCCTGCCCCTCCCAGCACTGCCTGGAAGTGTGGGGTGAGAGCTCCTCCTAAGACACCCCTTCCCCTTGGGGAAAGAATCGTGACCCCCCCAGGCCCTACCCAGCAGAGGACCCTCTCCTCCTCCCTCGTCATCACCCCTCCTGGGGCAGGGAGTACCTCCCCCTGCATCCCCACCTGCCTGGCCTCTGCAGCGGTCAAGCTGAAATGACGGTCAAGCTGGATTTCGAGGAGTGTCTCAAGGATTCACCCCGTTTCCGGTAAGTGTGTGCAGGTCTGGGGGCCTGAGGCGGGGAAGGTCCAACACCCCCAATATCACACACACAAACGCACACGTACACACACACACAACTTTCCCCGGGCTAGATCTCCTTCCAGGGAGTAGGCCTTGAAGGGACTAGAGTGAGCTTGTGGGCCCAAGTGTCACCTCTGCTGTCAACCCAGGGTACTCCGATGCTCTCCACCCCCTGCATGCACCTCCTGGCCTCTCCAGTCTCTCTGTCATGCCTAAGGGCTGGCATTCCCTCCACTGAGACCCCTTCCCCTCCCCCAGCACCTTCTCTGGGGTGGTTAGCAACTTCCTGCCCTCACCACATCCACCTTCCTTCTACCCTTCCTGCTCTGGCCTGGGCTGTAGTAGCTCACAGATTGTGCAGAGTGAGCAAGCAAGACAGGGCAGGTGGGCAGACCTTCTCAACCCAGCTGCTTTCTCTGTCTGTTGTACCCACCACCCCACGACCCCAACCCTGACCCTGCTGAAGCAGACAGACCCAATGGACCCAAGCTCTGTTTGCGTGACCCCGTCCCTCCTTTCCCAGAGCCTCTATTGAGCTGGTGGAAGCCGAAGTGTCAGAATTGGAGACCCGTCTGGAAAAGGTGACCCTGACGTGGAGAGGTGACCCAGGGGCAGATTAGGATGAAGGGTACAGGGCCAGGGAGAAAGGTGGAGACAGAGAATGAGTTCCAGGAATGATTGAATGCTAACAGTGTAGGGTTGATATCTGGGGAACTATGAGAAGCAAAAAAGGTGGTCTGTGCTCTCAAGGAGCTCAGAATCTTGGAAAACAAGACTCACGTGTGGATTTACTCGTTCAGATCTTGAGCCCCCCTGCATTGTACTAGGCCCTGGGCATTCAAGGAGAACAAGACTATTTCTGGCCCCATGGGGCCCACAGACTAACTGTGGAAGACAAACCAGTGAAACATTTCAACATAAGACAGTAAGGCCCTTCCTGGCCACTCTTTATAAAATAGCACATGCATGCACGTGTGTGCGTGCGCGCGCGCGCACACGCGCGCACACACACACACACACACACACTCTCCCATACCCCTTACTCTGCTTTATTTTTCTCTATAGGATGTACCTCTGTCTAACACGTTATATATATTTACCTGCTGTATGAGTACTAGTTTTCTATTGCTGTGTAACAAGTTATCACAAATTTAGCAGCTTAAAACAGTACACATTTGTTAATCATAATTTCTGTGAGTCAGGAGTCTGGGCATGGCTCAGCTGCTCCTCTGTTCAGGGTCTTCTAGTCTGCAAAGTCTTGACTAAAGTTGCAGTCTCATCTGAGGCTCAGGGTTTTCTTTCAAGCACACGAGATTGTTGGCAAAATTCAGTTTTTTTCAAAATTCAAAATGCTGTTGTGGAACTGAGGCCCTTATCTCCTAGAGGCCACCCACAGTTCCCTGCCACGCAGCCCTCTCCATAAGCACTTCACATCATAGAAGCTTGCTTCTTCTGCCATGTCTCTTTACCTTCTTCAAGATCAGCAGGAAACTCTTGTACATGCTAGCAAGACAAAGCCAACATACAAACGCTCCTCGACTTAACAAATGGGGTCGTATCTCAATAAACCCATCTTAAGCTGAAAATATCCTTAACTTGAAAATGCATTTCTGGGCCGGCCCAGTGGCGCACTGCTACAGTGCGCCGCTTGGGAGCGCGGCGGCGC
>NW_007727081.1:268098-292825 GCF_000696425.1 Galeopterus variegatus | reverse complement strand
GGCTGCTCACTGGCTGAGCGAGGTGCGGGTGCAACACCGAGGGTTGCAATCCCGTTGCCGGTCCCGGTCCGGTACGGGCGCGACACTGAGGGTTGCGATCCATTGCCGGTCACGAAAAAAGACAAAAGGGAAAAAAAAAAAGAAAATGCATTTCATACCCCAACAAACCCATCACAAAGTTGAAAAACTGTAAGTGGGGGACCATCTGTATCTTGCGATGTAACCACAGGAGTGATGTCCATCAGCTCTGCCACATGGTGTACCCTAACCATGGGGCTGCCATCCCACTGCCTTTACTGTATTCCATTGGTTAGAAGCAAGTCACAGGTCTTGCTCACACTCAAGGGTTGGGTATTATACAAGGATGTGTATCATTGGGGGTCACCTTAGTGTGTGTTCATCACACTTGCCAGTTTTTTTCTTGTCTATTTTTCCCCACTAGAATGTAAGCTCCATGAGAGACTTCTATGTCTTATTTTTGCTCAGTCCCCAGTGCCTATGCCAGGGCCTGAAAGCTAGTAGGTGATCATCTTATATTTTTTTTCTAATTAAACTTTTTTTTTTTTTTAGTTTATTATAGACTCTCAAGAATAGTAAGGAGAGGATCCATGTACCCATCATCAGCTTCCCCCAATGGTGATATCTTGTACAACTCTAGTACATTATCAAAATGAGGAAATTAATTATTTTTTTCTGTTTAAAACCAGGAAATTAGTATTGGCACAGTACAATTAACAATAAAGTCTATAGACTTTACTCTGATTTTATATTTTGCATATACTCTTTTTTTGGTGGGGGGAAGTATGTCTTTGTGTATAATACTATGGCACTTTATGACATATAGATTTGTATAACTACCACCACATTCAAGATACAAAATTTCTGTCACCACAAAGGAACTCCTTTTGCTATCCTTTGTAGTGATCCCACCCCCTTCTCTAATCCAGGGCAACCACTGATTTGTTCTTCATCTCCACACTTCTGTCATTTCTAGAATGCTATATAAATGCAACTTTCAAGATTGCCTTTTTTTTTTTTTTCACTCAGAATAATGCCCTTGAAGTTTATACAACTTGTTGCACATATGGATAGTTCATTCCTTTTCATTGCTGAGTACTGTTCTATTGTATGGGTGTACCTGTTACTGGTTCAGTCTTACAGAAGTCCTCTATTCCCATAAGGGAGGGACTGCGGTAGATAAGGAAAAAACTAAACACTCAGCTCCCCAGATCCACACAGCACATTGTGAGCATCCTTGTCCCTTGTCACAGACACCCCATGGTGATGTCTGATAAGATTTCATCTTAGTCGGTTTCCTGGCTATTACTGATCTTGCCAGCCACCTTCAAGTCAAGCTGTATTGCCCTGAAGCCTCCACAAGCACTCCAAAATGTTTTTCTGTTCGATGAAACTGCACTGAACACCTATGTAGCCCACACTTTCTGAGCTTCTGCTGCCCTGGGTTTCCTCAGGAACCCTCCTGGTGGTCTCCTGCCACCCTGGGCCCACCTGAAGGGCTCCATACTTACTCCATTTCAGATATAGGGATTCAGGCCAGAGCCAAGTGGTATTGCCCCAGGGGCAGCGTAGTTGTAGACCTGCAGGTAATGAAATCCAGGGGTCAGGAGACTGATTTTGGGTCTGTCTCAGCCACCTAGTTCTTCCAGAGAGACCCTCCCCAGGCCAGCCACTGCCCCCTGGTTTATCAAGTCTCTTTGTTTGTCAACTGAGGGAACCAGATAGGATGGGCCCCAGGAGCGCCTAGCATCCCATGCTGGCCCTGACCCTGTGGCCTAGAAGAACAATATCTATGAGGGAATGTTCTATGAACGCAGAATGGGAAAACTCCAGATGGCAAATACTGTAGATTTTAATACCATCCATGTAGAGAATTCATCCTGTGAACCAGACAGTGCAGGAGGACGGGAGTTTCTGGAGAGCTCTGGATCCAAGCAGGTGGGCAGAGCAGGGAAAGACATTTTGGTGGTAAAGTTGACAGTGGCTTTGGCTTAAGGAGGAATGGGCAGGAATTTTGTTTCAGGCACAGGGCAGAGGGAGCGAAGAATCACGGATGAGAACACACCAGGTGTGTGTTAGAAACAGGGAGAGCTGGACTGGGCTGAAGGGATGGGTAGATGAAACCAGGCCGGAAAGGGGGAGCACAGCCCTGGGCAAGGGGGGAGGAAGTGGGGCAGGAGTGGGGGGCATCACTGGTGTGGTGGCTGACAGCACAACTCCCTATTGCCCTCATTCTTTCCCAGCTCCTCAAGCTGGGCACTGGCCTCCTGGAAAGTGGGCGCCATTACCTTGCTGCCAGCCGTGCCTTCATTGTTGGCATTTGTGATCTGGCCCGCCTGGGTCCACCAGAGCCCATGATGGCGGTATGTGGAAGGTCTGAACCAGGGTGGGATGGGGTCTGGGGTTAGGAGATGCTGCGGAAGAGCAGGGCTGGCCTGGGGTCTGCAGGTCCCTGGTCAGAGCAGGGCTGGGGCTGCTATCCAAGACAGCCAAAGCAGGCTGGGTCTAGAGCTGGGAGGCTCCTACCCACTTCACCCCACCCCACCCCCGCCCATGCTTGGTGCTCTGTTTCTCTTCTTGCCTAGGAGTGTCTGGATAAATTCACTGTGAGCCTGAACCACAAGCTGAACAGCCACGCGGTGAGTGGGGGAAAGTAGGACTGGGCGGTTGGAGGGGGCAGGAGGCAAGGTTGTCTGCTGTCCTGACCCCCACTTGCCAATTTCTGCTTTCCCCAGGAGTTTCTAGATGCCACCCAACACACACTGCAGCAGCAAATCCAGACGCTGGTCAAAGAGTGAGATGGAAGGGAGGGGCCTTATTTCCCAGAAACCAGCCCTTCTGCCCTCTTCCCATTACCACAGGGCCTCCCCAAATGAAGGAGTTATGAGATTAGGGGTTTTTGGTTGCCTGACTTCTATCCCTCCATCCCAAGGATCCCCTTGGATCGGTGGGCCTTCTCCTGGGAATTCTCTGTTGGGGGCAGGTGGAGTGATCCGTGATCCTGTGTTATCTCCCCACCCCCAGAGGTCTCCGGGGTTTCCGAGAGGCTCGCCGGGATTTCTGGCGGGGGGCTGAGAGCCTGGAGGCTGCTCTTACCCACAACGCAGAGGTCCCCAGGCGCCGGGCTCAGGAGGCAGAAGAGGCAGGAGCTGCTTTGAGGGCTGCTCGAGCTGGGTACCGGGGACGGGCATTGGATTATGCGCTTCAGGTGCCTGTCCCACTCTGTCCTCCTGGGGCACCATAGCCTCAGGTGTCACCTTGAGGCTGGGGAGTCCCTGGTGTGCAATGGGAGGGAGTGCTGTGTTTTCAAGACTGACCTAAGGTCTTTTTGGGCCCTCAGATCAATGTGATTGAGGACAAGAGGAAGTTTGACATCATGGAGTTTGTGAGTTGTGGTGGGCGAGGGTTAGGTGGAAAGGAGCCTGCTGACAGAGAACAGAAAGGAAGACAGCGAGAGGGGTCCTTCCTGAGCTCTGCCCCTTGCCTGCCTTGTCCCCCAGGTGCTGCGTTTGGTGGAAGCCCAGGCTACCCATTTCCAGCAGGGCCACGAGGAGCTGAGCCGGCTGGCCCAGTATCGCAAGGAGTTGGGTGCCCAGGTAGGGCTCCAGGGGACAGGCAGACGGTGGAGGGGCGTTAGGGGATTCTGAGATGTCCCTCCTATGCCCAGTTGCACCAGCTGGTCTTGAATTCAGCACGAGAGAAGAGGGACATGGAGCAGAGACATGTGCTGCTGAAACAGAAGGTGAGGTCTGGGACTGTGGGCAGGAGGCAGACAGGCCTGTGGCTTTGGTCTCTGCCCACCTTAATCGCCCTTTGACCCTCTCATGCTCCCAGGAGCTGGGTGGGGAGGAGCCAGAGCCGAGCCTGAGGGAGGGGCCTGGTGGCCTAGTCATGGAAGGACATCTCTTCAAACGGGCCAGCAACGCATTTAAGACCTGGAGCAGGTGAGGAGAAGACACCCCAATCAACCAAACCTTCCCCACTAAATATTTTTGAGTGGTTAGAGTGTGCTAAACACAGCAAGGAAAAACAGACAACTCCCTCTGCCTTTGTAGAGTTTATATTCCCTCAGCAAAGACAGATAATGGGCAAAATAACTAATTATGTGTTATCTTAGGAGGTAGTAATATTATAGGAGAAAAATAATAAAGCAAGAGATGTGGAGAGCTGAGTAGGGATTGCAATTTTATTTTATTTTTTAATTTTTTAAAAAAGATGACCGGTAAGGGGATCTTAACCCTTGACCTGGTGTTGTCAGCACCACACTCTCCCAAGTGAGCCACGGGCCAGCCTGGGATTGCAATTTTATTTTATTTTTTAATTTTTTAAAAAAGATGACCGGTAAGGGGATCTTAACCCTTGACCTGGTGTTGTCAGCACCACACTCTCCCAAGTGAGCCACGGGCCAGCCTGGGATTGCAATTTTAAATAGTGGGTCAGGGGGCTGGCCATAAGCTCACTTGGTTAGAGCATAGTGCTGATAACACTAAGGTCAAGGGTTTGGATTCCCATACCAGCCAGCTGCCAAAAAAAAAAAGAAATTTTTAAAAAAATAAAAATAAATAAGTAAATAGTGGGTCAGGGTATACCTTATGAGAAGGCAACTTCTGAGCAGGCTTGAAAGATATCTGGGGGAAGAATGTTCTAGGCAGGAGGAAGAGCCAGCACCAAGGCCCTTAGATACCTGGGGTGTCTGAAGAACAGAGGGGAACCATGCATGTGGGTGGAGTGAGGGAGGAGGAAGTAGTAGATGAAGTTGGAACTCATGGGGGTGTGAATAATTACAAGGCCTTGGAGACTTTTTGTAGGGACTTGGGATCTACTCTGAGGGAAATGAGGAGCCACCACAGGGTCAGCAGCAGGATGATGACATGCTCTGACTTGACTCTTAGCCTTTCAAGGGCACTGTTAGCCCATATGGGATCTTTGTGCAAATTAGAAAATAGTCAGTTAGAGCTCAGCCATGTAACACCAAGGTCACAGGTTCAGATCACTGTACCAGCCAGCCACACACACAAAAAAAGAAAATGGAGCCCCTTCCCCAAGATACTTTTACTTGTCAAAAATTATAGGAAGCTGGCCAGTTAGCTCAGTTGGTTAGAGCATGGTGTTGTAACACCAAGATCAAGGGTTCAGATCCCCATAGTGGCCAGCTGCCAAATAAAAAATAAATAGAAACGGGCCAATTTTTTTTAAAAAAGGGCTGGCCAGTTAGCTCAGTTGGTTAGAGCATGGTGCTGATAACCCCAAGGTCCAGGGTATGATCCCTGTACTGGCCAGCAGCTATGATAGCAATAGACTTACTTTATTAGGAAAAGCATTTTACTGCCATCTGCTGGAAACTTGTCTTCATAAATATATCAAATCTTGGTTGTCTAAGATGTGACTAGCACCCCTTAGATGTTCCAGTCTGTCAATCTGTACAACAGTCCACCCTTCTCTGGAATGTTTCATGGGATGGTCAGCCCAGGTCTCTCTCCTCTCAACCAGATCCTATGGGGCAAAAGTCACACCCTCCCTTTGTCCCTGTCCTGAGCCTCATCTTGAGCCCATGCCGCCCATAACTATTTCCATTCTTGCAGACGCTGGTTCACCATTCAGAGCAACCAACTGGTTTATCAGAAGAAGTACAAGGTGGGTAGGCCCAGGTCCTGGATGTCTGGGCCCCAGGAACACTCAGCCCTTGCCTGTGGCTGGCTGGATGGCTACCCCCTTATCACCTCCTCCTGCCAGGACCCTGTGACTGTGGTGGTGGACGACCTTCGTCTCTGCACAGTGAAGCTCTGTCCTGACTTGGAAAGGCGGTTCTGCTTTGAGGTGGTGTCCACCAGCAAGTGAGTGCAATCCCCAGGGGTGATACTCTAATATCTCTAAATATTTACCAAATAGAAAGGCAGGGCCAGTCACAATGGAGGACCCGCATGCAGCTCCAGGCCTTAACCTTTTGGTGGCTGGATTGGGGGAGCAACCTGGGGGGAGGGTACATGGTCATGGGGGATATTTAGGAGGCTATTGCGAGTTGGTACAGAAGTATTTCAATACGACTGGAACCAGTGGAACACTGGCTGAATGTCAGCCTGTCAACTTGCCATGCTGCTTCCCAGGCCTCAGACCCCACCCCCATCTCCCCACCCCTCCTGCCCAGGTCCTGCCTCCTCCAGGCTGACTCAGAGCGCCTCCTGCAGCTGTGGGTCAGTGCTGTGCAGAGCAGTATCGCCTCTGCCTTCAGCCAAGCTCGCCTTGATGACAGCCCCCGGGGGCCAGGCCAGGTACTTTAACATGCGGATGTAGGGCCAGGCTGCCTTGCGAGATGGGTACCCCTTACCCTAGGTCCTCTGGCCACCCTTTCTTCCTCTGTCTCCCCCAGGTCTCAGGACACCTGGCCATAGGCTCTGCTGCCACCCTGGGCTGTGGTGGGATGGCCAGGGGAAGGGAGCCTGGGGGAGTTGGGCATGTGGCCGCCCAACTGCAGAGTGTGGATGGCAATGCTCAGTGCTGCGACTGCCGGGAGCCAGCTCCGGAGTGGGCCAGCATCAACCTTGGTGTTACCCTATGCATTCAGTGCTCCGGCATCCACAGGTCACTCCCCAAGGCCCCAAGCATGGGCCCTGCTCCTTCAGGCTGCAGTGCAGCCCCCAAGATAGAGCCCACCACAGGCCTCTCTCCTCCTGCCCTGCCCTGGCTTCCTCTCCTAGATTCTGGCTCTGTCACTGGGAACCAGGCTTGGGCTGAGCCTCTGGGGCACAAGGTAGTCTGGTCAGGGTTGGGAGACACAGAAGAGTTTATTGGCTTGATTGGAGGAAGTGTGGGGTCAGGACTGCTGGGAGGGCAGGGGCAGGTAATGAAGACCAAAGAGAGGAGAGGCTGTGGGGCCTTAGTAAGTCTATAAGGCTCTCACCCTCAGTCAGTCAGGTGGAAAGAGGGAAAGGGATGACATGGGAAGAGTGATCCAGGCCAAAGTGTCATGAGAGAAGGGAGGTGGCTAGAGAGGATGAGGGCCTCCAAATGAAACACAGAAAGGGAGAAGGAACGGTGAGCAGGCAGGATCCGGCCAGAACAGGTAAAGGCTCCATGGCCCCAGCTGCCCAGCCTCCTTGCCCAACTCCTCAGCATGAGCCTCTCCAGACCACTGCCCCACAGAGGGCCTGACTCTTCCTCTGGCCCCCCAGGAGCCTTGGTGTTCATTTCTCCAAAGTCCGGTCTCTGACCCTTGACTCGTGGGAGCCGGAACTAGTGAAGGTAAGTTGGCATATTGTGAAGACTGGGGGTGAGGACAAAGCATTGAAGAACCCTGAGGGCTCAGACACTCACCCGCTACCCTACCTGTCTGTCTCTGCCTCTGCCTGGGCCTCCCGAAGCTTATGTGCGAGCTTGGAAATGTCGTCATCAACCGGATCTATGAAGCCCGTGTGGAGGCCATGGCGGTGAAGAAGCCAGGGCCCAGCTGCTCCCGGTGAGGTTGGGGTGGAGGTGCCTGGGCTCCCCTCCCTGGGGGGACAGGTAGGGGCACCTGGGATGGGAAGAGAGAAAATTGTTCCCTTCTCCCCCTTCCCCAGACAGGAGAAGGAGGCCTGGATTCATGCCAAATACGTGGAGAAGAAGTTCTTGACCAAACTTCCTGAGATTCGAGGGCGAAGAGGTGGCCGGGGGCCCCCAAGGGGGCAGCCTCCTGTGCCCCCAAAGCCTTCCATCAGGCCCCAGCCAGGGAGCTACAAATCCAAGCCAGGTATAGGGTTGGTTGGGCATTCACTGAGTGTGGGCTGTGTGCTCAGCACTGTGCCCGGCCCCACAGGGAGGCAGAGTATGAGGCCCAGGCCTTCGCCTTGAGAACGTTGGAGGGACCAGACTACAGTTTCAAGGGATTACAGTGGTGTGGGGCACTAAGAATGGGGAGGAGCCTGGGGCTGGGAGTAGGCAGGGAGGGCTACATAAGGGGTGTCACAGCATGAGAAAAGGCAGGAGTGGGAATGAGCCTGGGATCTCCAAAGGCCTAAGAAGGGTGTGAGTTTGGCTGGAGCAGAGAGAGTCGAAAGCTGAGGCTGAGTGTCAGGGACAGTCAGCTCACCTGTAACATCCAGCCAGTCAGGTTGGTTGGACAGGATGAGGTCAATGATGCAGTCTATCCCCTACACCCATGGGCCCTACATACTTACATCCATTTACACATACCCACGCCCACATCACTCCATCTCCCACCACAGTCCCAAGTCACAAAGGCTTCCCCCAAATTTAGAAGTGACCTTTCCCATTACAGTATCAGGGGACTGTGTTGAGGGTTTTCTTCCCGACTCAGAGCTGATTCCCACTAACAGAAATAAATCCCCCTAACAGAGCCCCCCTCTGATGACCTGGGAAGCCTGCACCCTGGTGCCCTGCTGTTTCGAGCCGCTGGGCATCCTCCATCCCTTCCCACCATGGCAGATGCTCTTGCACATGGGGCTGATGTCAACTGGGTCAATGGGAGTCAGGAGAATGCCACACCGCTGATTCAGGCCACAGCTGCTGTGAGAGCCTTGCCAACTTCCCCACCCCACCCTAAGGCTCCCCCTCTCTATCTCCTACTTCTGAATTTGGGCCCAGCCCTTAACTCCTCCTCCCCCACATCTGCTCCCTGGGACACCCCTACTCTGTAGGAAGCAATATAAACTGGTTTCTAAGAGCGTGTGATTTGGAGGCAGAGAACTTATTTGAATCCAGGTTCTCAACACTTACAGAAGACTGAACGAATTAACCTGTCTGTGCCCCAATCTCCTCATCTGTAAAATAGGGATAACATACCTCATAAGGTTGTACTATGGATTTAACATATGAATGCACGTGAAGAGCTAGAACCAAGCCTGACACTTATCTGTACTGTCCCCCACACTCCCGATTACCATATCCCACCCTCTGAACTGACCCCCACCCTAAAACATCTTGAAATCCACCTCCCAAGATGCCATCCTCAATCCTCCTTCTCTACTTCTCCATGCAGAATTCTCTTCTGGCCTGTGAGTTTCTCCTCCAGAACGGAGCGAATGTGAACCAAGCGGACAGTGCAGGCCGGGGCCCTCTCCACCATGCAACCATTCTTGGCCACACCGGGTAGGGGCGGCAGGGTTGATGGCCATGGGGAGGAAGGCTCCGGAGTGGGGGGCAGCTGAACCTGTCTGTCCTCTCCAGGCTTGCCTGCCTCTTCCTGAAACGGGGGGCTGATCTTGGGGCTCGGGACTCTGAAGGCAGGGACCCTCTGACCATCGCCATGGAAACAGCCAACGCTGACATCGTCACGCTGTGAGAATGCCTGAAGGGGCGGGGCTAGTGCTTGGACCATCTATTCTGGGCGGGACTGACGCAGAGACAGGAGCCAGGGAGGGGCAAGGGCCAGCGCCTGGACCCCGGCGAGAGAAAGGATGCTCTAAGTGTGGATCGGGTCATGGAATAGGAAGGTAGGGTCCGAGGATGGCGAGTTCATCCTGAGGGGCGTCATTCCTGCATCAGCATTGCTGTCAGGCGTCTTTTAAGCACTAGACCCTGGAAGGCAGAAGAATGAAACAACCCAGTTCAAAGGGTGTGAAGTCGGGGAGGGGGAGCGAGGAGAATGTCATTCATGTCAATTCCCTCCCCTTCAGGCTGCGATTGGCAAAGATGAGGGAGGCTGAAGCGGCTCAGGGCCAGGCAGGTAAAGTATCCACCCACCCACCCCTCAGGCCCAACACTTAAACTCTGGCCCCTGGTACCTGTCCCCCTCGTGCCCAACTGCATTAATTCCATTATTTATTCAACAACTATGTATTGGGCGCATCCGACGTGCCAGGCCCTGGGAACAGAGCAAGGAACAGGCGAGGGCGAGGCGCTCAACCCTCGCTCTGAGCGCGGGCTGTCACCGGCTGGCCCGGCCGCCGAATCGCGCTCTTCCGCGATAGGGCCCAGCCGCGGCCTCCGCAGCCCTTCCTTCCTCCCCCTCAGGAGATGAGACGTATCTCGACATCTTCCGCGACTTCTCCCTCATGGCGTCAGACGACCCGGAAAAGCTGAGCCGCCGCAGTCACGACCTCCACACGCTTTGATCCCCGGCCTTTGGGGCCCGCCCCCGAACCCTCCCCTGCCCACCGCTGGCTCCTTCGCCATTAAAGTTTCTGTGCTTTGCCCTCCCCTCGTAGTTCATTTACTGGGCGCCACCTTCGGGCCCGGCAGGGTGTTGGGCGCTGCGGCTCCCGGGACGCGGGGAGCGGTTGGGAGTCCGAGTCACACAAGAGGCGACTCCCAAGAGAGTGAGGTGGCAGCTTCGGCCTCAGCCCTAGCGCCCTAGCGGCTGTGGGGCGGGGCTCTCGGGCTCAGGCGACGTGGCCAGACCCGTCCCGCCGGAGAGAGGCCGCCCGCGTGGGGCGGGAGCCGGCCTTCCTTTAGGGGGAGCTGGCACCGCGCCGTGATGGAGAGAGCTCGCTCGGGCGCCCCCGGCCCGGAGGCATCCCCGGAATGCGGCGGCTCAGCACCCGCCCCCTCGGGAACTCCCCACGGCGCCACTGGGAGGGAACCGGCCCCCCGGCTCGGGACCGCAGGGGCTCGTTGAGGGGAGGGATTGGAGACTCAGGCCCCAGACGAGCGGCAGACGTGAGGTCGGACACACCTGGGGGGCGGCGGGGCTGTCGCGGCCACATCCGGGGCGACGCGCCTGAGTCACCCCACCTCCGCCGGCCCAGCCAGTCTGCCCTGTCTCTCGCGTTCGCGACGCTACGCTCGGCTCCCACCTCCGCCGGAGCCGCGGGAACCCTGCGGGGGCGGGGCGCCAGGGGGCGGGGCTGTCTCTTAAAGGGCCCCCGGCCGCTGCCCTGAGGCCACTTCCTGGGGGCGGAGAGGACCTCAGCGGCTGCGGCGACACCCGGGGAAGGCGGCGGCGCCCGGGTCCCGAGACTCCCGGCTGCTTCCATTAGAGCCCTTGCACTCTCACAGCTTGGACTGAGCGTGCATCATCGCCCCCCCTGCCGATACAGGGCAGCTCCGCCATCGACTCCGGCCAACTCTGGGACCCGCGCCTGGAGCCGAGCCAGGCCAGGCCTCTGACTGGCCCCTGGAGCCCTGCGTGGACTCGCCCACGGCGACAGCTATTTGTCCGGGGACTCGGAATCCAGGCCCTTCAAAGAGTCGGCCCTGTGCTCGCCACCGTCACCTGCTGGTTGAATTTCGGAAATCCACTGTCTGAAGACTACGGGAAGGAATCACTGACCGAAAGCTCCCTTCTCCTCTCTGGCTGCCTTCTGCTCTTTTCATCTATTCCCTCAACTTTCAGGGATTTCTGTGCCCCGAAGCCAGCCACCACCACCACCACCACCACCACCGCCATCGAGGTAGCTGGGGTGAGCCCCAAACCTTGCTGCCTTGCACTCCAACTTGTGCCTCCAGCCGGGAGAGTTTGAACCCTACGACCCAACTCTGCACACACCCAGGAAGTTCTGCCTTTTCTTCTCTTTCGGTGTCTCCTGTACTCACCAAAATTTCCCCTCCTCCTGTGTCCTCTTCGCCCCCCTCTTTTGGGGGCCCTGTGACCCTGAATGTGGGGGGAACACTATATTCCACCACGTTGGAGACCCTGACCCGCTTCCCAGACTCCATGCTGGGGGCCATGTTTAGGGCCGGCACCCCCATGCCCCCCAACCTCAACCCCCAAGGAGGTGGCCACTACTTCATCGATCGTGATGGCAAGGCCTTCCGGCACATCCTCAATTTCCTGCGGCTGGGCCGCCTGGACCTGCCCAGTGGGTATGGAGAGACAGCACTTCTCAGAGCAGAGGCTGACTTCTACCAGATCCAGCCCCTCCTGGATGCCCTGCGGGAGCTGGAGGCCTCTCGGGGGACCCCTGCACCCACAGCTGCCCTGCTACATGCAGATGTAGATGTCAGTCCCCGCCTGGTGCACTTCTCTGCTCGCCAGGGCCCACACCACTATGAGCTAAGCTCTGTCCACGTGGACACCTACCGAGCCAATCTATTCTGCACCGACCCTGAGTGTCTGGATGCCTTACGTGCCCGATTTGGTGTGGCTAATGGGGACAAGGCAGAGGGGAGCCCACATTTCCATCTGGAGTGGGCCCCCCGCCCTGCGGAACTCCCTGACGTGGAGTATGGGAGACTGGGGCTGCAGCCACTGTGGACTGGAGGGCCAGGAGAGCGGAGGGAGGTGGTGAGCACACCGAGCTTCCTGGAGGAGGTGCTGCGGGTGGCTCTGGAGCACGGCTTCCGCCTAGACTCCGTCTTCCCTGACCCTGAAGACCTGCTCAACTCCAGATCTCTGCGCTTTGTCCGGCACTGAGGATGCTGCCCTCATTTTAATTGTGGGGAGGAGAGGGAATGGGATAGCTAAAGGGGTAAAGCTTCCCTTGAAGCCTCTTTCTAGCTCTGCCGCAGGAGCTGTGAGAGTCAGGGGTTCCACTGTGCCTGACTGGAGCCCAGAGGTGGGCAAGAATTCCTAAACCTGAGCACACGGAGGGATAATAAGTGCTCCAGAGGGTCTGGATGGGTGTTGATCCTGGGAGGGACAGGAAAGGTTCTCTTGGCTTGTTCTCACCTGAGGCTAGGGACCTCCAGTGTCTCCTTGGTTGGAGATCAGTATTCAAGGGTCTGAAATATGGGGAACACCTCTTTGCCCAGGGTAGGCCTAGCAGAACTCTGGAGGGCCTCTGAGGTCTGGGGGAAAGGGGAGACTTTGAATTGCTCTAACATGGTCTCCCAGACCGTGCTGCTCCTCCTGGAGCTGGGTGGCTTGGCTTGGTCCGACCAATGAGAGGCAAGAACACTCTGGAACATGGGAAGAGGTGTCCCAAGCCACCTATTGAGGGAGACAGAAAGGCCACACCCCTCCCTAGTTTGGCATAAGGGAGCTAGGAGAATCCCCATTAGCAATGGGGCTGGAGCAACCCTTTGGAATTCCAAGTGTTTTAAAGGATCTCGTATTGATGATGGAGCTGGTCATGGGGGGGAGTGTGGTATCTTTCTTTGTCCTGGCCTTATTTCCTTCATGTGTGTGTGCACATCAGCTAGTGTGTCTGAGTGACATATGGATACCTGGCATCTTGATTTCCACCGGTGTTGCTGGCTACGTGTCTGTGTGCTGGTCTTTCTGTGATCTCTGCATGTCCAGGCCTGTTTGGGGTTGCCCAGCAAACTTCTGGCATGGGGTGTGTCTGTGGTATGTGTGTGAGGTGATTGGGAATTAGTAGCTTAGTCAAAGGTGTGGTGTGTGTGTGTGTGTGTGTGTGTGTGTGTATTTATGTGCACACATCACTATGTAGGCAGGCGGGGCCTGTTGGGGTTTGAGTCACTAGGATCTTCCTGGTGAGAGGTTAAGAGAAGTCACTGGGCTTAGCTGGGCCTCTGAAGCCTGTCTGGAACTCTCTGTTGCTGAGGCAACCATGGGTCTGTTGCTAGGAGATAGCTGGGGAAGGCCCAAGGCTGTGCAGGGCAGAGAGGAGATGAAGAGTTTCGGAGAATGGGGGAGGATATGCGAAGGGATGGGATTTCTGGGTCCCTGAAGAGATGGGATACTCATGTACCTCTTCACTGGGGGAATCACTCATTATTTATCTCTGGTCATGATTTACAAGAAAAATAAAATTGCTTTTGGAACCACAAACTTGTAAAGGCTGCTGAGGGCCAGGTTGGGGGGCGCTATCCTCCTTGCAACAGAAGCCTTGCTTTCTCTGTGCATCTCCTACTAGAGATGTCTTCTGGTCCCCTGTTTCTTGGGCCCCAGCTTTATCCCAGCCAAGGATGGAGCAATGGCACTGTTCTGGAACATTCTAGAACCTCCAGACAAAGGGCTGGAACCTATGGTCACAGAGCCTTTCAAGACCTTCCCAGCCCAGGTGGGGCCAGCTTCCACCGCACCCCTCAGTGAGCCTGATGTGGATTCTGGCACTAGGTGGGGTTTTCCTGGCAGCTGCCCAGGCCTGTGTCTTCTGCCGCCTCCCAGCCCACGACTTGTCAGGCCGCCTGACTCGGCTCTGCAGCCAGATGAAGGCCCAGTGGAAGGAATGTGAGGCCTCCCAGAATTTCTCAGCCTTTGCCTTAGGTAACAGCAGACATCCAGGGACCGGCCCAGCAAGTCACCCTGCTACCCCAAGGGGAGCAGCATGTGACTTCCCAGCTATGTCCTCAGCCCTTGCCTCAATCCAAAGCCCACGCTGGACACGCTTGTCTCTTCCTTTGGGAGAGCTCTGGTTCCCCGAAAGTCAGGAGAGACCCCAGAACCTTCTTCTGGGCTGGCGAGGGAATTGCTGGTCCTTGCCCGTCTCCACAGATGAGGTGTCTATGAACAAAGTCACAGAGAAGACTCACAGAGTCCTGAGGGTCATGGGTGAGGTCAAGGGGAAGGCAAGACCTAAGGGCTTGGGAGGACACCAAGGAGGGGGTAGGGAGGCAGGGAAGGGCAGAGGGCAGGTGGAGACAGGAGGGCTGATCAGGGAGGGGGTGGGGTGAGCTGGCACTGTTCAGGCCCAGGGCAATGGATCTGCTCTCTGCCTCCCCAGAGATCAAAGGGTCTCTCTCCGCTCTCCCTTCCTATTGGCAATGGCTTCAAAAGACCAAGCTCCCTGAGTCCACCAGGGAAGGTACTGATGAGGGGAGAACATCAAGGGGTGCCTAGGATCTTGGGCAATGGGGTGTGGCTGAGCGGCTCATCCACCCCCCCACCCCTTCCTTGTCTTTCCTTTCAGCTCTCTGTGCTCCCGCCTGCCGTGAGTAGAAAAGGAAAGGGGTAACAAGGATATGGGAGACATGGGCCTCCAGGGTACCAGAGAAGAGCCTGGCAGTGGGGTGGGGTGCAGGGGCGGGGGGCAGGGAAGTTGGGTACTCTGGAAGTGTGAAGGCCTGGGCTTCCCCCTCCACGGCACCGCTCCTGCTGTCTCCTGCAGGGGGCAGCACCATCCTGTACAACTGCTCCACCTGCGAGGGCACCGAGGTATCCTGCTGGCCCCGAAAACGCTGCTTCCCAGGTCCTTACTCCCCACCCTGGCCCCACCCCAGCCAGATCCCTGAGCCCTTAGGCTCCCCCAGCGTCGGTATGTGGTCCCCAGGATCATTCACTGCCTCCTGGGTTCCCAGCAGGAAGTCACGACCTTTGGGATGCCAGGATTCTGCTCCTCTCTGTCTTCGGGAATGTCCTCCTGCTGGGTGTCCTGAGCTTCCTGGTGGAGTGAGTTGGGGCATGAGGGCAGGAAACAGCCTCACCGCCTCCTATCCCGCCCAGTGATTTCCACTGCCCATGCTCCCTCTATCCCTCCCAGCCCCCCTCCCTTACTCTCCCCAGTCTACCACCTTCTGTCTTCCCTCAGGTCCCGCCACCTCCAAGCAAAAAGTGACTTGTGAAGAGGCTGACAACCTCCCAGCCCCAGCTCTAAGGAGATGTGCCCATAACTTCCACATCCCCTGGGGGTGGGGATCAGCAAACTCTTAGTCCCAGCCCCAAAGGCTCAGTCTTCTAGACCCCAAAACCTAGACGTCCCCATGATCCCAGCATCGTATGGCCTCCAGGCACCCACAGCTGGAAAGTTCCTCCCCTCCAGCACTCAACCAATCGACAGGGCAATCACCGATGCCAGGAAAATATCTACAGAAGGAAAAAATCTCCTACGCACAGCCCCACCACTCCCACACCCCCTTCTGCCTGTTCCCAGAAGCGAGGGCTGTCTCCCCCAGAAGCTACTCTGTGTTCTCCTGTGACTGATTGGGAATCCAGGAATGAGTGTTCTGGAGAACTCCCTCCCTCTGGAGTGAGACCACATCAGTCAGTCTGCTGGCATGCTACCCTTCCATTGTGTTAACACTGCGAAGCCCTCTTGGGCCTCTTTTGGGCTCGACTAAACCTGCTCTCTAATGGTGTCCTCCCCTGCCTGGCGTCTGCTTGCAACTAGGGAGGGCAGAGGAAGGACGGGAGACTCTCAGAGTGGCACAGTGATTCTCAGTTTGTACCCCAGTAGACATTTAGCAATGGAGACATTTTTTATTGTTTTGACTTGTGGCGGGGTGATGTGCTACTGGCATCCAGTGTGTAGAGACCAGAGGTGCTGCTAAACATCCTACAATACGCAGAAAAGTCCCCCACAGCAAAGAATTATCCTGTCCAAAATGTCAATAATGGGCCGGCCCGTGGCTCACTCGGGAGAGTGCGGTGCTGATAACACCAAGGTCAAGGGTTCGGATCCCCATACTCAGCCAGCAGCCAGAAAAATAAATAAATAAAAATGATTTTTGGTTTGGGTGATGGAACACAAAAAGAGAGGCCTGTTACCAACCAAAAGTCCCAGTCTAAGCACCTAGGCCTGAAAGGGATCCCAATCCTCACCTAGCTCAGTGGTTTTCAAACTGGGTGCCTGGGGACTCTGGGGCAAGGATTCTCAACCAGAATGCACACCAGAGTCATCTGAGCAGCTTTAAAACTTCCCATGCTTGGGCCCCACCTCCAGAGATTCTGAATTAAGTGGTCTCATATGGTGCCTCAGTTGATATAACGTGCAGTCAGGGTTAGAACCACTGTTCTATGGATGCCCACGTAGGCCCTGGGGATGGGGAGAGGAATTCCTATCTCTTCCATTTTAGTACCTGCCTTTTTGTTTTCCACATTCTAGCCCAATCCCTTCATTTTACACGTGAAAAAAATGAGATCCAGAGATCATACAAGACCGTACAATTTGCCCAGGTCATAAAGCTCATTCATCCATTCATTTGACACATACTTAGTGAGTGCCTACCAGGTGCCAGGCAGCACCACTGCCCAAGAAGGGAGCAGAAGCCACACCTCCTGACTGAGCAGGTGTTAGGTTCAGCAAGATGGAGAAAAGGGAGAGAGACCCGAGCCAGGTGCCATTTCAGCCAAAAAGCTTTATTCCACTAACGTGGAGGAGAGACTGAGATCAGTACCCCTGAACAAAGGATAGCAAGGGTTTATAAGCCTTTGAGGGTCTGGCAGAGTAATGGGCAACTTTGACATTAGTAGTATGCAAGGTGACACAGCCCTTATAGTCTGCTAACACCTGGTCGGTCAGGGCATAGGCTTCTAATTAGTGCCGCCACTATATCTCCACAACCGCTCCAACCCGAAGCCAGTAACCGCAGTCCACAAGACATTCCTTTGATGATAGTGGTCATGTTTACCCCGGTCATGTTTACCCCTTCCCAGGAGAGGAATTTCGCTGCTCAGTTCCAGGAGCAGAAAAGGGAAAGGGTAGGGGGAGAAGGAGGGGACAGTTGCTTAACCTGGCTGTGCTGATGTTAAGCTAGACATGAGGCCTAGTGGGCATCACAGCTCTCCTCTGGACTGTGGTAGCTGGGTGTGCCCTCCCCTGCTCCACCCTCTTCCCAGGCTTAACGTTTTGAGTCGTGCTTGTTTTCACACCCACTGTTCAGTAAGTCAACCAGTCCTGCCAATTCTTGAGAGACCTCTGTGCTATCTATTCCCTCCTGGCCCCCAGCCCACCCCAGAACCGTCTCACAGTGGATCCCAGTCTCCCAGATGTGCTATCTGACTCTGCCTGCTCCCCTCAAATCCATTTCCCCCTCAGCGGCGACACTGGTCTTCCTAAAACTCAGCACTGCTCACAACCACCTGTCCAGCATCAAATCGTGGTTAAGAATGTGGGCTTTGGAGTTGGACTGTCTGACTTAAAATCCTGGCTCTGGCTTTCCTGGGCCTTGCACAAGTTTTTTAACCTCTCTGTGCCTGTTCCTTTTCTTTTAGGCATACATTGTATTTCATTGTTTCTGTGGCTTTTTTTATTTTTTATTTTTTTAATATAATTTTTCTTTTTACTTTTTAACATCTCTGAAGCCAGAGTGTATCTTAAATTGAAGGCACGCCATGGCTTAATTGATGGTACTTTTTTCTTAGCAATACATAAAATAATGGTATATACTATAATTGATGAGATCTTAGATTCAATGAAATGCACTAGTCCTAACCTTACTAGATTGTTGCGAAGTCCAAATAAGTTCATGTAAAATGCTTGGGCCCGTGCTCAACATATAATGAGCATTAAGTTTAGCCATCGTTATCTCTTGCTTCAAGACCTTCCCTAGCTCCTCCTCACCAACAGAATGTAGACTAGTCTCTGTTTATCCTGACGTTCAAAGCTCTCCAGCAGCAGCTCCCACCTGTGTTACTGTCTTATCTGCTTCCCAGGCCAGAGCAGTCCAAACACAGATCTAACTGGAATCTCTACTTGAATTCCACGGGGCATCTCAGACATCACATGTCCAAATTCATCTTTCTCCCTGACCCCACCTCCCTCCTGTGATTTCTCTCAACCTTAATGGCAGTGCCAATTGTATCGTGGACATCCTCTTTCTTCCTTTTCCTCTCATGCCCACATACCCACTTCTCATCATTAACCAGTGATCTGTCTTTGTAATACTTCTTGGAATCTGGCCCTTATGTGTCTCTAGAACTTCCTCTCTCAGCACTGCCCACCCCAACCTACCCGCAACAACCATCACTTCTAGTTGTACTGAATCACCTGTAGTTGCCCAAACACTTTGTTTTCTCATGCCTCCTGGCCTTTTCCCAGGCTTGTTCCTATACCTGGGATGCCCTTCTCCTTTGGCTCAGATATGACTTCTTCTAAGAAGCCTTCTCTGAGCCCCTGGGGCAGAGTAGAGCATCTCACCCTAGGCATCTCTCAACTATGGCACTTGTTATATCAAGGTGGTGGTGTTTCTCCACCCACCTTCCCTCATGACCATGAACTGCCTTATAAAACTACTATCTGGGCTGGCTCATTAGCTACCTTGGTTAGAGTACCATGTTATAACACCAGGACCAAGGGTTTGGATCCCCATACCAGCCAGCCAGCAATCAATCAATCAATCAATCAATCAATCAATATCGTTTAAAAAAACCAAGACAAACAAAAAACACTGCCTAGGGTTCATTATCTTTGTTTCCATAGTGCCTGGCACATGGTAGACCCTAGAACGTGCAGCTGACAGCTCCAGCCTCGTCTCTGAACACATGTGATATACAATTCCCAGTAAGTTCTTCATGAGCATGTGGCACAGGAGGCTGGTAGAGTTTGTGTTTCTTTTCTGAGCACATAAGGCCAACCTACAGGAGGCCAGCTGGGCAGGGCTGGTTTTTCTGAGCCCTTACCAAACAAGGCAGGCTGCTGTGGGTGTGGCAGTTTTGAAAAAGGACCCCCACATTCCTTGGCATGCCTCCCATGGAGAGGTAGCATCTATGTATCCCTTCCCTGATCTGGGATCTGTGACTCACTGACCACTAGAATATGGCAGAAGTGATGCTGTGCCACTTCCTGGGCCCAGGCCATTAGAACTGGCACCTTCCATTCTCTGCCTCTTGGGATGCTCACTGTGGAGCCCAGTCACCATCTAAGAGGAGGTCCAGGCTTCAGGAAGAGTCCACATGGACAGGTCTCAGCCAAAAGCCAGCATCTACTGCCAGACATATGAGTGATAATACAGCCCCCAGCTGTGAATTCACCCCCCCAGACCTTTATTTTTCCATCTAAGGCCAAAGACATCATTGGAGCAGCGATGAACCTTCCCCATAGTGTCCTGTTGGAATTCCTGATCCACAATCTCCATGGGCATAATAAAACAGTTGTTTCTATACCACCAGGTATTACTCCTCAACAATAGATAACTGGAAGGGTGGAGCAGAAAAAGGAGCCTAGCAGTTCACATCAAATGTCCTGGGTTCATGACATGCTGGCCCTGTTGCTTCACAGCTGTGTGCACCAGGAACATCACTTCACCAGCCTGAACCTAGGTCCTCCCACCTCTAAAATAGAGTTAACGACAGCTAACATGCATAGGGACAAGGTGTCAGCCACCGTTCTAAGCATTTTATGCACTGTATTATCTATAGCCATGTAACAAATCATTCCAAAACTCAATAGCCTAAAACAATAAGCATTATCTCACAGTTTTGTGGATCAGAAATTCAGGAGCAGCTTAACTGGGTGATTCTGGCTCAAGGTCTCTCATGAGGTTGTTATTCAAGATGTCAGTCAGGGCTGCAGAAGTCTAAGGTCTGACTGGGACTCGATTATCAGCTTCCACGATGGCTCACTCACATGACTGGCAAGTTGGTGGAGGCTGTGGGCAGAAGACCTCAGTTCCTTGACTTGTGGAGCTATCTATAGGGCTGCTTAACTGTCCACATGACACGGTGGCTGGCTTCCCCAGATGGAGTGATCCAAGAGTGCGAGGCAGAAGCCATACTGTCTTTTACAGCCTAGTGGGAAGTCACATACCATCCTTTCTGCAGTGTCTCTGATTACACAGATCACCCCTATTCATTGTGGGAAAGGGCTATACAACAGTACAAATACCAGGAGGGGCATTTCATTGGTAGCTATTTTGGAGGCTGGCTACCACACACATAGACACAGTTAGTTTTCCAGTAACCCAATAAAGTAGATACTCCTAATAGTCTCATCTTAAAGATGAAAAACCAAATGCAGAAACGTGAAGTGACTTGCTTGGATACACAGGCTAATGAGTGGTAAAGCTGGAATTTGAACTCAGGCAGTCAGACGCCAGAGCTGAGGTCAAAGACACTGTGCTGTAAAGGCATTCAGATCCCCTGTGCCCCTGAAGGACTCTGATGACTGAGTGCTTCCACTTTGGAAAGCAAAACAGCTGGTACATACAAGGTGGTGGGATGAGGACTTTAAAAAACTGGGAAGGCAAGTACAAATTGGGAAAGGATGGGACCTCAGGGTCCTGGGGGTGGAGAAAGGGTGCTAGAACAACAGTGTTTTACTCAAAGGTCTGAGAAGAGCCAACCATGTGGGACCAGAGAGCACCAAACTGGGAGGGGGCAGGGATGGGTTCACAAGGAGATTGCTTATTGGTGAGGTTTGAAAACTCCCCTCTCCATCACTTCCAGGAAAGAAGCTCTTGATTTCAGAAATTTTTGTTTCACCCAACTCGGATGACTTTCTGTCTCATCCATCTGCTCAACAAAAGTTACTGAGCACTTATATGTGCCAGGCACTAGACTGGGCATGGGAGACATAGTAATGCCCAGGCAAGATGAAGTCCTTGTCTACCCGGAGCTTAGGGTCTAGCAATGGAGGAAGATAAGTTACTGGCAAATTCTACCAGAGTGATGAGTGCAATGATGGGAAAGCACAGGGGCCTTAGGGTGCAGAGGAGGTTACCTGACCATTTAGGAATAGCAAGGCCAGACAAGAGTGGGCTAGATTGGGAAGACTTTTTCAAGCAGAGGAAACAGCCATGCACAGGCTCAGAGGAGAGTGAGCCAGGACACTAAGGTGCTTTTCTCTGTTGAGAGGCTGATGTGGGTGAGGAGGAAGAGAAAGATCTCTGTGATCTCAGGATCAGAGCAGAGAAGAAGCTAAAGAGGTACTAATGTGGTTCCTGATAGGTGTGGAGAAGCTTCTGCATCGGGATGGGCCTCAACCTGTGCCACTCCCCCACCCCACCCAAATCCCAGGTGTAGGGGGGCAGGTGGGTGCCCTCTCTGCTTATTCTCCTGGCTCTCTGCCCTGTGGAAGAAGACTTGGCTGCTGGTGTGAATGTGCTCATCCTTCTCGGATACAGAGCCTGCAGGGCAGGGCAGAGGTTGGGGAAAGGCAGATGGATGGGAGCAGTGCCCAGTGCGAGCTCTCAGGTTTAAGTGTTAACAGGACACCCCATCCCAACCTGGAGGAAGTACTCGCTAGGGGGTTAGGGTGGTTGGGCTGTGCTCCCCCCACATCCCACCCTCCTTTATGGGCAAAGGTAGAGATAGAAGAAGCTTAACTCCCAAAGTAAGACATAAATAGGGAGGAATAAAAAGGCTTCTAATTTCCTGGATTGTTTTTCCAAGCCAAAGACAAAAGTGGGGTTGAGCCTCTGCCTCTGGTTTCCTGCTGGGGCAAGATGGAGTGTACGGTGTATACAGGAGTCCAGGATATAGTGCCCCTCTCCATCTGTGATATTCTGGTACAGTGAGAAATATATATTTGATCTTTGTGCTGGTTCCTGGCACAGAGTTCCTAAAACCCTTGGAGTTTCCCGAGTGATAGTGGTGCCAGGAACATCTGTTGTTACCCGTAATCAGCCCCTTTCAACCATACCTGAGTTTATGCTAATGAGGTGACTCCTGGAGAAGGGGGTCTTGTTGCTGGAGGAACTAACTATATAATTAGAGGGTTGTAATTTTCAGCCCACTCCCCAACTTCCAGGGAGGGGAGGGTGGCTGGAGACTGAATTTGATCACCAGTGGCTGGTGATTTAATTGATCATGTCTACATAATGGAACCTCCATGGGGAGAGCTTCTGGGTTGACAGGACCTACCTCTGTGTAGTCGCACCCAGAGAGGGCATGGAAGCCCCACCCCCTTCCCCATACCTTGCCCTACATGTCTCTTCCATTTGGTTATTCCTCTATACCCTTTGTAACATCCTTTATGACAAACTGGTAAACATAGGTAAATATTTCCCTGAGCTTTGTGAGCTGTTCTAGCAAATTACAGAAACCCGGGTCGTGGGAACTCTGATTTATATCTGGCTAGTAAGAAGTATGGGAAGGGGCCGGCCCGGTGGCGCACTGCTACAGTGCACCGCTTGGGAGCGCGGCGGTGCTCCCGCCGAGGGTTCAGATCCCACATACAGACTGGCCGCTCACTGGCTGAGCGAGGAGTGGGGGCAACACCGAGGGTTGCGATCCCATTGCCGGTCCCGGTCCGGTACGGGCGCAACACTGAGGGTTGCGATCCGTTGCTGGTCACGAAAAAAAAAAAAAAGACAAAAAGACAGAAAAAAAAAAAAAGAAGTATGGGAAGGACAGACTTGTGACTGATATCCGAAATGGAGGGCAGTTTGTGGGACTGAGCCCTTAACCTGTGCAGTCTGCGCTAACTCTGGGTAGTTAGAGCCAGAACTGAATTAAATTCTAGGACACCCAGATGGTGTCTTCAGAGAACTGGAGAATTGCTTGGCGTGGGGGGAAAAACATCCCACATATTTGGTGTCAGAAGTGGTGTGTGAGAGTATAGAAAAACTTTGTTTTTCTTTTACGTCCCATAAGCAAGGCCTAGGCAGGGTCAGTCTCTGAACCAATGGTGCGTACCTCTTCCCCGGGCTGCCTGCTTCTCTTCTCACCTTCTCCCAGCCTCTTCCTACTGCAGGTTGATTCTGTCACTCCTGTCTAAGAACACTCCAGAGCCCTGAGGGAAGGCCCAAGCTCCTTACCACATTCTGCAGGCCCCGTAGAGTAAATCTCCACCATGGGGAGGATCGTGTCTACTAGTTCACCTCGGTCCCCAGAACCTGGCTCAGTGAAAGTTTCCCAAAGAGATGAATTGATGCCTAGTCTGGCTCTGCCTCTCTGGCTACATCTGCCTTCATATTGCCCCATGTGCCTCACCCTCATGTACTTACTTAACTCCCAGAGGACCTCTAGTGCACCCAGATCTCTGGGTGTTCAGAAGAAAATCAGGTCTCACATGCTGCTTCCTGAAGAAGCTCCTGCAACCATTATGTTTCCCAACAAGAACTTGTCCTGTCCTCTCAGCCTGGAATGCCTGGACCTGTCCTTCAGGGCTCAGCTCAAAGGCTGCCTCTTTCACAAAGTCTTCCTTCGTGGTTTCATCCAGTCCATTGAGAACATTCACTCATTTCTCTGCATTCCCAAAGCCCCTTCAGTTAATTCTTCCTTCTATGACAGCTACTGCATTTATTCATACATTGACTCATTCATTCATTCATTCATTCAATAACACATTTACTGAGAACCTTTTTTTTTTTTTTTCCCCTTTTTGTCTTTTTTCGTGTCCGGCAATGGATCACAACCTCAGTGTCGCGCCCGTACCGGACCGGGACCGGCAACGGGATCGCAGCCCTCAGTGTTGCACCCGCACCTCGCTCAGCCAGTGAGCAGCCAGTCTGTATGTGGGATCCGAACCCTCGGCGGGAGCGCCGCCACACTCCCAAGTGGCGCACTGTAGCAGTGCGCCACCGGGCCGGCCCGAACCATTTTTTTTTAAAGATGACCGGTAAGGGGATCTTAACCCTTGACTTGGTGTTGTCAGCACCACGCTCACCCAGTGAGCTAACCGGCCATCCCTATATGGGATCCGAACCTGTGGCCTTGGTATTATCAGCACCACACTCTCCTGAGTGAGCCATGGGCTGGTCCTGAGAACCTCTGCTTCTGAAGGTACTAACATTGCATACTAATTTGTGAGCCCACCATAGGGGAGGAAGCTTAATTAAGGCTCCTACATTAATCTGGGACTCCTGAAAAACACTGAAGCTATTTCAGGTCAGTTGTACAATGGTTGCAAACTCTGAATCCTGACAGAAGCAAATGAAATTTCACTCTGAGGGCTGGCCCGTGGCTCACTTGGGAGAGTGTGGTGCTGACAACACCAAGGCCACAGGTTCAGATCCCTATATAGGGATGGGCAGTTGCTCACTTGGGAGAGCGTGGTGCTGACAACACCAAGTCAAGAGTTAAGATCCCCTTACCAGCCATCTTTAAAAAAAAAAAGAAAGAAAGAAATTTCACTCTGGAACAAAACATCTCAAATTTAGGCCCTTGGGATTTCTACAGATTAAGATCAATAAAACATGATCTTACAATCATAGGTCACTAGCTACACAAGGAAACAATCCACCATGAATGAAAGTCAGCAGAAAGAACTATAGACTTATATCAGTGAGGATATGTGTAAAAAAAAAAAAAAAATATATATATATATATATA
>NW_007727081.1:238086-267523 GCF_000696425.1 Galeopterus variegatus | reverse complement strand
TATATATATATATATATATATATATATATATATATATATGTATGTATGTATTTTTTTTGGCAGCTGGCTGGTATTGGGATCCAAACCGTTGACCTTGGTGTTATAACACTGTGTTCTAACCAACTGAGTAGATTGGTAAAGATATTAAAAATTAGAATCTAAAAAACAAAACTATCAATGTAATAGTTAAAGAAAATGTCAAATAAAAAATGAGAAAGCAACAGAGGACTATAAAAAATGACCAGGAAGACTTGAGAAAAGAACCAAAAACATCGCTAGTTGAAAAAATAAAATGAAAAATGTAGTAGTTGAAGTTAAAAACTCTTAAATATGATACAAAAATCATGAACTATAGAAGAAAAAATCAATAAATTAGAATCCATCCAAACTTTTCTTTTTTTTTTTTTTTTTTGTCTTTTTTCCGTGTCCGGCAACGGATCGCAACCCTCAGTGTTGCCCCCGTCCCGGGCCGGCAACGGGATTGCAAACCTCGGTGTTGCTCCCGCGCCTCGCTCAGCCAGTGAGCGGGAGCCGGTCTGTATGTGGGATCCGAACCCTTGGGCGGCGCGCGCCGCCGCGCTTCCCAAGCGGCGCACTATCCAGTGCGCCACCGGGCCGGCCCCTATCCAAACTTTTCAAAGACACTGTTAAAAAAAATAAAAAGGTGAAAAGATTAGGAGAAAATATTTGCAAAACACATATCCATCAAAGTACTTATATATAGAATATAGAAAGAAGTCTTACAACTCAAAAATAAGAAAAATAACCCAGTAGAAAAAAACAGGCACAAGACTAGAACAGACAGTTCACCAAAAAAAGACATATGGGTGGCAAATAAGTACATGAAAAGATGCTCAACATAGAGCTGGTGAGTTAGCTCAGTTGGTTAGAGCACAGCCTTATAACACCAAGGTCACTGGTTCAGATCCACATATGGGCCAGCCCCTAACTAAATGAATAAATAAATAAATCTCCTACATAAAGAAAAGATACAGAACATCATTAATCATTGGCAAATGCAAATTAAAACCACAATGGGATGTCACTATAAGGCCATTAAAGTTAAAAAGTGTTGATTGAAGAGCCAGCCCATGGCTCACTTGAGAGAGTGTGGTGTTGATAACACCAAGGCTGCGGGTTTGGATCCCTATATAGGGATGGCTGGTTGCTCACTGGGTGAGCGTGGTGCTGACAACACCAAGTCAAGGGTTAAGATCCCTTTACTGGTCACCCTTAAAAAAAAAAAGTGTTGATTGAAGATGTAGAGCAACTGGAACTCTCACACATTGCTGGTAAGACTTTGAAATGGTATAACCACTTTGGAAAACAATTTCTTAAAAAATTAAACATATCTACTCTATAACTCAGACGTTCCACTCCCAGGTATTTACCCAAGAGAAATGAAAACATGTTCACACAAAGACTTGAAAATGAATGATCATAACAGCTTTATTTGTAGTAGCTAAAAACTGGAAAAAACTGAAACATTTATCAGCAGGTGAATGGATAAACAAATTGTGATACATCCATACAATGGAATACTACTCAACACTAGAAAGAAATAAGCATAAATGATAATACAACATCATGGATGAACCTAAAAATAATTATGCTGAGAAAAAAGCCAGACAAAAAAAGAGTGCATAGTGTACAATTTTATTTATGTAAAATTCTAGGAAATGCAAACTAGTCTAGCAGGGTAGAAAGCAGATCAATGGTTCCCTGGGGAATGGGGGATGGAAGGAAGGCATTATGAAAGTCTGCTATGGGTTTAATGTGTCCCCCAAAAGTTCATATGCTAAAAACTTGATCCCCATTGTGACAATGTGTAGAGGGTGGGAAATCAGACTACGGCAGCGTTGAAAGGTGGGGTCTTTAAGAGATGATGGGATCATGAGTGCTATGCCCTTGGGAATGGATTAATCCATTCATAGAGTAATTGGTTAATAGTTTAATAGATTATCATGGGCATGGACAGGTGGCTTTAAAAGGAGAGTACATGAGGGCCGGCCCGTGGCTCACTTGGGAGAGTGCGGTGCTGATAACACCAAGGCCACGGTTTCCGATCCGTATATAGGGATGGCCGGTACACTCACTTGGGAGAGTGTGGTGCTGACGACACTTAGTAAAATGTTAAGATCACCTTACTGGTCATCTTTAAAAAAAAAAAGGAGAGTACTTGAAAGTGCCCTTGCCATTCTCACCATGTGATACCCTGGTTGCCATGGGACCCTGTAGAGAGTTCCCACTCAGAAGAAAGCCCTCACAGGATGCACCCCCTTCTTCTAACAGCCCATATTGAATTATGGCAGCAAAGGCATGATATAAAGGCAAAATTTATAATTAAGAGGGAAGCAAAGGGTTAAAGAAATTAGAGAACTCTCAGCCTGGCCATGGAGAGAATGAAAAAAATGTGTTCAGGAGAGGAAACCAAGGGGGTAGCCCAGCAACTGTCTGCTAAGGAGATTAGTTCAGAAAGAAGGAATCACCAAGAGAACGGAAGAAAGACACCAGTGGCATTTCAAAGGTCTTTGAGGCTGTCTCTCCTATCACAGGCCCAAAGGTCTAGGGAGACAAAATGGTTTCGGAGCAGGCTTGAAGCACCCTCAGGGCCACCTCGGGGCACTGCTCACCTCACCCACATCCCACCTGCTGAGGCTGCTCTACCCATGGATAAATTGGCCCCAGGTGCTGCTGGACCCACAGCTTCTGAAGATACAAGTCTGAAGCATTGGCAGTGTCCACATGGAGTTAAGTCCGCAAGTTCACAGAATGCCAGAGCTGTGGAGGCATGGCAGCCTCCACCCAGATTTCAAAGGATCTATGGACAAGCCTGGGGGTCTAGAAGGAGATCTGTCACAGGAGCGAAGTCACCACAGACAGCATCCACCAGAGTGATGCTAAGCAGAAATGGGTTGGAGTTTCAGCAGAGAACCCCCAGCAGGGCCTTGGCTAGTGGAGTCGTGGGAGTAGGACCACCATTGAGACTCCAGAACCATGGAGCTACCAGCATGCAACGCCAGCCTGGGAGAGCTGAAGCATGGGCTGAGTCCAGGAAAACTGTATGGGTTGGGCTGCCCAATGACTTGGGGGCCCAACCCCCACACCAGTGTGCAGAGGATGCCAGACATGGAGTCAAGGGAGATTATTCTCCAACTTTAAGAATTAATGCCTCCTGGCTGGCCAGTTAACTCAGTTGGTTAGAGCACAGACTTGTAATACTAAGGTCATGGGTTTGGATCCCCAAACTGGCCAGCCGCCAGAAAAAAAAAAACAACCCAGAAAAGATTTAATGCCTGCTCTGCTAGGTTTCAGACATGCTGTGGGCCGGTTACTCCTTTCTTTTCTGTTGTTCCCTCTTGGAATGGGAAAGTGTACCCTATGCTTGTCCCACCATTGTATCTTGGAAGTAGATAACTTGTTAGATTTCATAGATTTCACTATTCTTTTGAGTTGGAAAAGTTAAGACTTTAGGGATGGAATGAATGTATTTACATGTGAGAAGGACATGAATTTTGAGGACCAGGGGTGGAATGTTATCAGTTAAAAGTGTTCCCCAAAAGTTAATGTGTTGCAAACTTGATCCCCATTATAACATTGTTAAGAGGATGGGAAATCAGACTATGACAGTGTTGAAAATTAGGGCCTTTAAGCAGCGATTGGATCATGAGGACTATGCCCTCGTGAATGGATTAATCCATTCATGAAATGACAGGTTAATGGTTTAATGGGTTATCATGGGCATAGACTGGAGGCTTTAAAAGGAGAGCACATGAAATCTTTCTTGCCATTCTCACCACATGATATCCTGATTGCCATGGGGCCCTGTAGAGAGTTCCCACTTAGGAGAAAGCCTCACCAGATGTACCCTCGGGCCTGTGTACTTCCAAGTCTCTGAAACTGTAAGAAATAAATTTCATTTCTTTATAAATTACCCAGGTGGCTGGTTAGCTCAGTTGTTAGAGTGCAGCCTTGTAACACCAACATCGTGGATTCAGATCCCCATACCACCCAGCTGCCAAAAAAAAAAAAAAAGTCCCACTGCCAAAAAAAAAAAAAAAAGTCCCATAAATTACCCAGTTTCAGGTATTCTGTTACGAATGACAGAAAAGTGACTAATACAAGGACATAAGAAACCTTTTAGAGGCAGCAATTATTTTCATTACCTTGATTATGGTGATGGTTTCATGGGCATATACATTTGTCAAAACTTATCAGATTGCACCCTTTAAATAGGGACAGTTTAAAAAGAAAAGAAAAGAAAGGGCTGACAAATTAGCTCGGTTGGGTAGAGGGTTTTGCTGATAACACCACAGTCCAGGGTTTAATCCCTGTACTGACCAGCTGCCAAAAACAAACAAACAAATAAATAAATAAATAAATACATCTTATTGAATGTCAACTGCCTCAATAACGCTGTAAAAAAAATGCCAATGGATAAATAATCCAAATATCCATCATCAGGATACTAGATTTAAAAAGTGATATATTGGTTAGTTCACTAGGGAGAGCGTGGTGCTGCTAACACCAAGTTCAAGGGTTTGGGTCCCCTTACTGGCCAGCCACACACACACACACACACACACACACAAGGAATATATTTATATAATAGAATACTGTTCTACAATAAAAAAATAACAACTAAACAGATATGATGTTGATGGGGGATAGGAGGAGAGGGAGGGAGGAAAGAGGAATCGGTAAAGGGACTCGAAAATCAACTACATTGTATATTGATAAATTAAGAAAAACCCTATTGATATAATATATGCAACACCATAGATGAATCTCAAAAACACATTGAGTGAAAGAAGCCAAAACCAAAAATTGTGTGACTCCATTTATAAGAAGGCAAAAGTGATTTACAGGTTTTAGAAATCAGAATAGTAGTTGTCTCTGAGGGATGGGATTGACTGAAAATGGGCACAAGGGAAATTTTGGGATCATAGAAATATTCTGGATTGTTATCTGTGTTAATAGATGTGTACATTTGTTTAAATTCATTGAGCTGTACAGTTAAATGTGTACGTGTTACTGAATGTAGGTTATACCTCAAAGTATTGTCAGTATAGAAAGTATAGTAATGTTCATATAAATGTAACAACAGAAACCTCATTGTATACATTGAACAGAACATCAGACATAACTAAAGAGAGAAGATAGATCTACAAGACAGATCTAAAAAGATTACCTGGATTGTATCACCAAGACACAAAGAATGAAAAATATGGAAGAGAGGTTAAAAGACAAAGAGGACAGAATGAAATAGTCTAGCATACTTCTAATCAGAATCCCCAAAGGAGAGAGCACAGAGTGTGGAGGAAAAATAATTTTTGAAGAGATACTGAGAATTTTTCAAAACTGATGAAAGATGTGAATTCACAGATACAGGAAATGCACTGAGCCAGATAAATAGAAAGGAATCTATACCTAGGTACATAGTAATAAAGCTATAAAAGACCAATGATATCTTAAAGGCAGGAAGTAAAGACATCATCTACAAAAGAATGACTATTAGACTGAGCAGATTTCTTTACACCAAACATAAATTGTGCCTATTAAATGCCTACACTGGGGGCTGGCCCGTGGCTCACTTGGGAGAGTGTGGTGCTAACAACACCAAGTCAAGGGTTAAGACCCCCTTACCAGTCATCTTTTTAAAAAATAAAAAATAAAACATAAAATAAAATAAATGCCTACACCGTCCTAGTTACTTAGAACACCAGGATGAACAAGACAGACTCAGCCCCTGCCCTGCGGAGCTCCCAGCATATCAAGGATGAGAGATGTGGAGGGAGCAACTGCAGTGTGATGAGCTGGCCTGGTTGGAGGGCAAGAAAATTGGCAAGAAAACAATACACGTACAACTGCATTATGAAGATTTTCCTATCGATGCTGGAACATCCCTTGTGACGATGCAGAGGGGGTTTTCCTCCAAGAGACTCTGGTGATAGCAGCTGCTATGTTCACGGCATCCTTCCCTGGGACAGGAGGCAGCCAGATGTCCTAAGACTGGCAGCTTCCTGTCTGGGACCCCTAAGGAAAAGGGAGAGGGCATGCTCCTCTTCGGAGCCTTCTTCGATGTCCTGGACAGTGTCCCTGTAGCCACAGGCTCTGCAGAAGCAACGTGGGGAGTAGGACGTTATGCTGGAACGAGGCCAGGAAGTGTCAGTGACGCAGAGGGCTGCCCTGAGGCATGAAGTGCTGCCCATGATCGACAACAGCTTCGATCTCAGGCTCTGTCTAGGTTGGGGGCTGACTTTCTGTACCAACATCAGCACCTCTCCGCCCTGGCCCCATTTCAAAGCACCCTGCACTGCCTGGCTTTCCTTCATTAGTTACAGTGCTAGGAAACTCTCTCCCCTACTAGAGGGCAGGGACCATGTCTTGTTCCGCCTTATGTTCCCAGTGCCTGGGCAGGATACACGATCAGGTGCTTATTCACTGAAGGGGTGGGGTCCTGGTTGAGAGAGGGCATGGGAGACAGGACAGTGGAACGACGTCCGGGGAGAGGTGGGAAGGTTTACAGCAGGCTGGAACCGTGGTGTGAAGGAAGGCGAGCAAAGGACCGAAAAAGGGAGGCTTCTCAAAGTCTGGGGGCAGATCTGGCCTGGGGGAAGGGAGGCGCCGCCAGGCGCCCTCGCAACCCTCCCCAGCCTCCACCAGGCAATTGGGGGTGCGGCCCTTGCCAGCGCCGGGCCAGCCTCCAGGTCCCCGCCCTCCGCAGGATTCCGCCCCGTCCCGCCCTTCTCGGGATTTAGTCCCGGCAGCCTGGGCCGCCCGGCAGCCACCGCTTCCGCCTTCTGCAGGTGAGGGTCTGGGCTCCGCCGGGGCGCTTGGGGTGCGTCCGCGGGGGGCTGCGCGTCCGCGGGGGGCTGCGCCTCCGCTCCTCTTCCCGGGCCTTCCGCGCCGAGTTCGCGTTTCCTCCTGTCTCCCCACCCGTGCTCGCACCCAGTCCCTAGCCCACCTCTTTTCCAATGCGCCCAGCCTCGGGTCCTTCACTTCTTTCTCACTTAACTAAAGTGGGCGAAGAGGGGGTTCAGGAACGTGTAAAGGAGGGCGGGCAGGCAGCCAGTACCCTAGAGCACTTAGAGCCTTATTTAATAAGGGTTGGTGGGGTTGCCCTGAAGCCAGGTTAGATTGGGTGACTCAGGCGTGTGCCGCCAGGGCTCTGTACTGGAGCTGAACTCAGGTGGGTGTGGACGGGAATGTGCACCTGCAGCCGAGGTGGCTCTGTAGGCCGTACCCGAGCTTAGCGGCCCATCACAAATGCCCGATTTGATTTCAAATATTGCTGCCTCGGGTGTATAGGAGGCAGGGACCCTGGGCGTCTCGGGTGAGGGGGCAGTATGCCTGCATAACTCCGATATGTGTGGAGGGGAACTTTCATGTCTGGGGTATTGTATGTGTTTATGTGGACCTTGGTGTCTCAGACGTGTCAGGTGGTGTATCTAGATATCTTCCGCATGTGGAAGCAATGAACTGCCATGTCTTAAGTACACGTATGTGAGAGGGTGGCAGTAAGCCTGGTGGTTCATGGCGACATCCTGAAATGTCTCAGATTTCAGAGGATATGTATCTGGGAATCTCGGGCATGTTTTGCAGCATATCTGTAGGTCTCTGTATGCATGTGTGTAGCAGTGTGGGAGGCAGAGTACCTTCATGTATATGTGCGTATCTACCTACGTGTCTGAGGTATGGTGTGCTTAGCATATCTGGTCATCCCCAGTGTGTGTGTGGTAGGCAAAAATGCCTCCTGTATGACGAGGGCAGGTGTCTCAGGTGTATATAAGTATGTTCAACGGTGTAGCTCTGGTCTAAAAGGGCAGTGCATCTGGGTGTCCTAGGAGTACAGGGGCAGTGTGCCATGATAGCTCAGGAGTCAGGAGGTGAGGCAGTGGACTAAAATGTAAGGTGTGAGAAGGGCAGGTTTCTCAGCAGTGAGCGGGGTAGAGTACCTGGAGGTCTGGGGTATGGGGAGCATTCTACCTGGGGTATGTGTGTGAGTGGCAGGATTCCTGGCTGTCTCTGATGTGTCCCTCCCTCTGTACCCGTGTTTGACAGGTTGCAGTTGGAGCTGGAGACCCCATCTCTGAAGTCTGAGTGTCTTAGGTGCCTACCCTGGGCTGTACATCTGAAGGAGAGTGCCATCACCCTTCGGGGTTCCTTCTCCAGACATGCTCCCTGAGGGGGGCTCCCTGTGGCTACTGCAGCTGCTCCGGGACATCCAGCTGTCCCAGTTTTACCGGCCCATCCTTGAGGAGCTGAATGTCACTCACCCAGAGCATTTCAATTTTGTTCGGCCGGAGGACCTGGACAGCATTGGCATGGGCCGCCCTGGTGAGGAACTTCTGCCCTGAGGCCCTGGTCTCTCCTTCCCCAGCCTATCATCCCCTATCATCCCCCCCATCCCCCCCCAGCCTTCTTCTTGCCTCTGCACCCTGCCCCACCCCCACCCCAGACCTCTGATTCTGGCCTCCTGCAGCCCAGCGCAGACTGGCTGAAGCTCTGAAGAGGCACCGTTCAGGACTCAAGTCTAAGAACTGGGTCTACAAGGTGTGTTGGGGTGTTGAGAGTCTTAAAGGACCAGCTTAGATCCGGGGAATGGGGTGGGCTGAGTGGCTGGGAGGGGTATGCAGGGTTCTGCACACCTGATTTCCCACCCCTGTTTCAGATCCTCGGGGGTTTTGTCCCTGAGAAGAAGGAGACCACCCTACCCTCAGACAGCCTTTCATGCCTCCCTGAGCCTGAGGCGGGACTCAAGTGTCTGATCCCAGAAGGTGCTGTGTGCAGAGGGGAGCTGCTGGGCTCAGGCTGCTTTGGTGTGGTACACCGAGGGCTGTGGACGCTGCCCAGTGGCCAGAGTGTGAGTGCCCAGGGAGCCTACTTCATCCAGAGTACTTGGCCCAGCTGCGCCCACTGTTCACGCCCGCTCTGCCCTGGCCCTCGCATGGCTGTTCCCCAAGTTGCCTGATGGTGCTTCCCTCCACCTCCAGGTCCCAGTGGCTGTTAAGTCCCTCCGGGTAGGTCCCGAAGGCCCCGTGGGCACAGAGCTGGGGGACTTCCTGCGAGAAGTGTCGGTCATGATGAACTTGGAGCACCCACACGTGCTGCGTCTGCACGGCCTGGTACTGGGCCAGCCTCTGCAGATGGTGAGCAGATCCAGACGCCGGCTCCCGGGGCAGCCTTGAGGCTGGTGGGCGGCAGGGAGGTGGGCGGCCAGAATCAGGTGGGGCCGGACCTTGGCTCAGGCAGCGCTGCGCTCCCGCAGGTGATGGAGCTGGCACCACTGGGCTCCCTGCACGCGCGCCTGACGGCCCCGGCCCCGACACCCCCGCTGCCCGTGGCCCTGCTCTGCCTCTTCCTGCGGCAGTTGGCGGGGGCCATGGTGTACTTGGGGGCCCGCGGGCTGGTGCACCGAGACCTCGCTACACGCAACCTGCTGCTGGCTTCGCCGCGCACCATCAAGGTGGCCGACTTCGGGCTGGGGCGGCCGCTGGGCGGCGCCCACGGCCGCTACGTCATGGGCGGGCCCCGCCCCATCCCCTTTGCCTGGTGAGGGCGAGGCCCTGAGGGCGGTGGGAGAGGGGGCGAGTCTGCAGCGCAGCAGCTAAGGGGAAGTGCGCGGGGGCTGGTCCTCTGAGGGAGGCTGGGACGAGACGGATCATCGGTGTGGAAGGGCTTGGAAAGAAGGACTTCTGAGGACGATGGGAGCACTGCGGGGAGCGGTGCCCGGTGGAGCTTTGCGGTGTACATATCCGGCCCCCCTCGTCTCCACTTCCGCAGGTGTGCCCCAGAGAGCCTGCGCCAGGGAGCCTTCTCGTCTGCCTCGGACGTGTGGATGTTTGGGGTGACGCTGTGGGAGATGTTCTCCGGGGGCGAGGAGCCCTGGGCCGGGGTCCCTCCGTACCTCATCCTACAGCGGCTGGAGAGGGACCGTGCCCGGCTGCCTAGGCCTCCGCTGTGCTCCAGGGCCCTCTACGCCCTCGCCTTGCGCTGCTGGGCCCCCCACCCTGCTGACCGGCCTACCTTTTCCTACCTGGAGGGGCTGCTCCAAGAGGTGGGGATTCCCACCTCCTCAGATACACAGTCTGTCTTCCTTCCATTCTCTCTCCCAGGGTTCCTTACACAAGACTAACATATCCTGATGCCTCTGCTGGGCTCTGAGACCCAGCTCTGAACAAAACAGATCCAGTCCCTACCTGTAGGGAGCTCAGAGCCCTGGGGAGGCAGCCTGGGACTACACAGATGCAGACTGAAAGGCCGGGGTCTGTGTGTGGGCCAGAAAAGGGGCACAGAGGAGAGCGCGGTGGTTGACCTGGGTGTTTGACAGGCAGAGGAAGAGAAGTTCAGCGTGGGAGGGGGAAACGGAAGGAATGAGGCTGCAGAGGTGAGCAGGGCCTGCCTCGTGGGGGGGTTGTAAGGCTGCTCATAGCACTAGCTAATATGTGGAGCCCTTGACCTGTGTAAGACACTGTTCTAAATGCTTTAAATGCACTTTTATGCATAGTCACTCATTTAATCCTCTCAAAAACCCGATGAGGTAATTATTATTATCTCCATTTTACAGATGGGGCAGTTGAGGCACTAACAGTTCAAGTGACTTGCTTAAAGTCACACAATAAGTGGAGGAGTGGGATTTGAACCATTCAGTTTGACTTCAGAGCTGTTCCCTAAGTCACTACTTACTGTTAAAGGAGTTTAGTCTTTAAGGGCACTTGGGAGCCATGGGAGGGTTTTGAGGAGGGGAGTTACAAGCCAGCTTTATGCATTATATCACTCTGGTGTGGTGCAAGGATGGATAAGAGGGGTGATACTGACAGTGGCTGTGAAGCAGAAGTGAGATGAGGAGGTCTGGATGAGGGGTGAGGCAGTGGGGCTGGAGAGGAGGGGAAATTTTCCAGAAATGTGTGGGGGATGGATCTGATGGGCCTGGGTGTGTAGTAAAAGCTGTGTACAGGATGGCTGTCCCCTTGTTCCCCTTGGGTAGAGACAGAGTCCTTCTTTGTTGCTCCTTGAACCCTGGGCAGTGTCCAGGTTGGCATGGGATTCAGTTTTGCCTCCCCCATTGGATTACAACTGGGAATAGGGAGAGTCCCACCCTGGGCCTAGCACAGAGGATACAGCTGGTATGAATTTGATTGGGGGGTGCACAAACAGAGGGGAGTCTCCTTTCTTTCCTACTCCCATATAACCTTCTGATTCAGGCCACCTGAGGTCAGTCACCCTTACTTGTCTCTACAGGCCTGGCCTTCTGAGGGACGCTGTGTGAGGGATGTCACAGAGCCAGGTGCCTTGAGGATGGAGCCTGGGGACCCCATTACCATCATCGATGGCAGGTGATAGCCCCATGCCTCCCAAGGATCCCCAAGAGGAGGACTTCCTCCCAACCTTCCTGACTCCCACTCTCCTCTCTATTTCTCCCCATCTCCTTGAACCCTGATCTTCTGACTCTTCCCCTTCTCTCCCCACTGGGCCCTGAGAGCTTCAGCACAGTCCTGGCTTCCCTGCTGGAGCCACTGCTGACTGACCCATCGAGCCCTTTTGTGTTAGAGAGAAAAAGGCTTCCTTCCCTCCAGCCTGAGGCAGCTCCAAGGCACACAGCTTGGTCAGCTGAATGTGGCCCAGAGCCCAGTCCCTATTGTCCCCCTTGTGCCCATGCCCTTCACCAGCTCCTCTTCCTACAGCCCTGACTCCACAACCTGGAAGGGCCAGAATGGTCGCACCTTCAAAGTGGGCAGCTTCCCAGCCTCGGCAGTGACGCTGACAGACTTGGGGGGCTCACCAGCCACCCGTCCAGTCCACAGAGGCTCACCTGCCCAGGGAGAGCGACACCGGGGAAGCATAGATGGGTGAGGATCTGTAAGGGTGAGGGACAGATGTGGGTGGGGGAAACTGACCAAGTCCAGCAACTTCTCTGGAAGGGATGCTTGGGAACACGACCAGGGTGAAGCTGCAGATGAGACTAGACTCGTCTCCCAGCTGGAGCTTCCACCTTAGGTCTCCTGTGTGCCCCAGAGAGTTTCTTTGGCAGGGAATATTGATATGTGGGGTGGAGAGGGGTGGTGTGAAGGATGAACTGGATCATTCTCCCACAGGGACAGAGAGAAGGCAAAGCTTCGGGATCTACCTGCAGCATGGGGCCAGAGAAGGAACATACCTCTGCAGAAGATGAAAGGTGGGCGTCGGGGGACTCCAGGGTCTCTGAGGAGATCAAGTACAACCCTCCAATTCTGCACCACCTGCCCTGAATCCATGCCTTTGCCTATGCGATATCCTTCCCCCAAATTCTGCCTGTAGGCATCCTAGTTATACTTCAAGATTGTAAGAGATACAAAGGCCTCTGCCTTCTCTACTGAAAGCATCTCCCCACCGTGGCCCTTGAGTTCTCAGTTCCTTGGGTCCTCAGCTGTCAACGCCTTGGTATCCATTTGCACACCCGTCCAATTGTCCCACCTAACACAAGGACCATCCCGAGGACAGGGCTGGCCAGCTTTTGAATGCTTGCAAAACCATCCAGCTCAACACAGATAAAGACAGAGAGCGTGAAGAAGGCAGGGCCTAGCATCTGGGCCTCCTCTCAATTGTTTCTTTTTCAACTGTGCAGGCATTTCCAAGAGTCTAGAGTCAGTTCTGTCCCTGGGCCCTCGCCCCACAGGGGGTGGTTCGAGCCCCCCTGAACTTCGACATGCCAGAGCTGTGCCCCAGGTACCCCCAAGCCTGCCTCCACGCCCGCCTTTTGCCTCCAGTTCTTCTCAGCCCAGCCAGCCCCCCAGGGAGAGGCCTCCCTGGCCCAAAAGAGAACCCCCACACAACCACCCTATGGGAGCACCTGGAGCCAGTAAAGCCACTGTCCCCTCTGGAGGTCTCTTTGCCAACCCTGAGTTTCAGAGGAAGATTATGGAGGTGAGGTCTCAGTGAAATGGCCTGGTGTCTAGAAGTGGCTACGAGCTAGAGCAGGGGCCTGAGTGAGGCTTTGTCCCATGCAGGTGGAGATGAGCGTGCATGGAGTCACCCACCGGGAGTGCCAAGAGGCGCTAAGAGCCACTGGGGGAGATGTGGTTTCTGCCATCCGGAACCTCAAGGTAAAGCCAGACCCTTCTCTTGGGCTCCCTCCTCTCCTTCCCCTGCCACCTGGCAGTCAGCTGCCCTCCCTCCTGCTTCCACAGGTAGACCATCTCTTCCAACTGAGTAGCCGGTCCAGAGCTGACTGTCGGCGCATCCTAGAGCACTACCAGTGGGACCTCTCAGCTGCCAGCCGCTATGTTCTGGCCCGGCCATGAACTCTGCTTCCTTGAGCATGGACACCAGCATGGAATGCCTAGCCTCTCAGAACCTGGCCATGTGGGACCAAGCAGAACCAGAACAAGGTCCTGACAGGGGCAGACTTTCACACCTGGGGAGATCCCATCTGCTACAGGGTCTGTAGTAGGATACAGGAGCCCGGGGTCAGGCACTGATGAGTGTCTCCTTCTAACCCTGCCCCTTTGCCTCTGAGGGCCAAGCTCCCTTGGCTGGGCCAAGAAGGATCTAGTCTACTCTGCCCACCACATTCCCAAACAAGAGGAGGACTTGGAGGAAAAGAGTTGGCACACATCATTTCCAGAGGAAGCTTTGACTCACTACAGAGAATGATCAAGTGGCCGTACTGGACCATGGGAACAGCCAGCTACAACACTGGACTCTGGGGCAGCAATCTTGGATGATGGAAGCAACCATACTGACTTAGGGCACATGGCCTAAACTGCCTTGGTTTGGTCCAGGGCCATCATGGGTGATGAAATTTGTTCTCCTGGTCTTAAGGACATTTAATCCAGGTAGCGTGGGTTAGAAGACAGGCCAGCCCTTGCCCCAGCCCTATTTCCCTTTGTTTTTTCCCACATCAACTCTTTCTTCTACCCTCCCCAATTACACACATCTTCCAATGTCCAAAACGTTACAAAGTTTATATGAATATAACATACAAAGATGCAGCCTCCTTCCTAGGGCAAGGGAAGGAAAGGGTGGTTAAATAAGGCACAGGAAGCTGCAGCAAGCACCAGCTGTGGGCAGGGCCCAAGGGAGAGATGAAGTTGGCACTGGGGCCCAGCCCCTACAGCTGTTGGAGAGGTGGGGATTCCCTCAAAGTGCCATAGTCTGAGGCTGAACTCATTGGCCAAGCTGATGCAGGGGAAGGGTGGCCATGTCTTCCATCTTTGGTGCTGCTTACCCTTCTCCACCCTGGCCCTGTCGTAAAACCCCGGAGTCCTGGGTTCCAATGGCCTCCTCTGGAGCAGAAGCCCTGGAAGTGAGTGGGGGCAGTGTGCGGGCAAGTTTGAAGCTGATGTGCTTGTGAGCTGAGGGACTTCTGGGAGACCGTGGTAGTAAGGGAAGGGCGCTCATACATACCCTCTGTGGGGGCCACAGGTGAAGGAGGCAAGGGGAGGAAGGTAGGGATGGGATGCCATGGCCCCCAGCCTCTCAGGCACCCCTGTCTGTCCTCTGCAGTGTACGTGGAGGAAAGGGGCTGCCTCTGAGGAGCCAGGCCAGGGCAGGTGACCATCTTGAATTCTGGTTGAGGTGATGGTCTTCTCACCCTGAGGCGGCCTCTAACTGGTGATGGCGGAGGGCCCAGCACCTCCTCGCTTCTCAAAGAACATGTAGTCCTGAGGGGAGGCCACTGTCAACTGGAGATCCAGCTGGGTCACCCTGGCTCAGCTATCACAACCCAGGTCTGGAACCTCAAGCCCGCACAACATCTATCCCTGATCTTTTCCTAGCAAGAGGCCAGGAAGTGCACAGAGCTCTAAGTGACAGCAAAGTAGTGGCAGGAGGGGAGGGGTAGGGGCAGCCAACTCACAATGAGGAACGTGGCTCCCAGCAGCACAGCCTTCACCCTCACGTCCAGATCCAATGGGAACTGTAGGCCAAAGTCATCTGCATCCGTGAGGGCTTCTCGAAGCAGCCCACCCCACTGCTTGCTGATGCGGCCCACGCTGCGGGATTCATCCCTAGTCTTCACCTGTCGGGAGGTTGGAAGGACTCCACTGGGGTGGATGCAACCGATCTCACCTGCCTCCAATCTCACTCCCATGTATGTGTCGTGCAGGTGCTATACTCAGTGAAGCCTCCCAACAGCCTTGTGACAGCTGGGGAAACTGAGGCACCCTAGGTCATGCTGAGAGTATGTAGCAAAAACCAGGATTCAGACTCAGATGTGTTGCTCTCCAAAGGCCATGCATGACATAACTGAACACCAGTCGTAGGAGAAATGAAAGCACTACATAGTCTAATCCCCTTAGCATATGGCTCATTGCTAGGTTTGCTTTGGTTAACAATGTCTCTGCCACCCCAGTTGGTGCAGTTTGTGCCCTGCACAGAGTATCCTGGCTGAGAGACCAAGGGAGGCTGCCAAAATCCTGTCTGTACTGTACCAACCAAGCAGGCTTCTAGAAGGCTATGTCTGCCCAAAGGAGGGCCTCTTTTCTAGTCTGCAAAGTAGGGGAGGGCTCTATCGAGCATTGCATGCAAGCCTCATCTAGAGGGGATCCAAGCCTGTCCACTGGGGGGAAGAGCAGCAGCAAGTAGTCTCTGAGGACCACAATTTTCACTGGTCTCTGAACCCAGCAGCAACAGGCCCTGCCAGTGTGGGTGATAACTTACAGTGACTTCCTGGTCCTTTTCCTATGCTTATTCTCCAGTGACTAGAACGGGAGTGATTTCCTTCTATGTCCTTCCCATCCCCCTCCTCCACTGTCCTACAGCTCTGGGGCACCTCCTGCAGCCCAGTCCCAGGCTGTGCAGGGCCTGTCCCAGCCAGCCGTGTGGTCTGAAAGGTGCAGCCCAAGTATGGACCATTCATAGTTACATAAAAGGACCCTGGACCTGTGAGAACCCTACTGTCTACACATTCCCATCCTGAGATCACTCAGTTATCTCTTTCCCAACCGGTTCCCATCACAAAACCTCCCTCCAGCTACCAAGGTGACTCATTTTTTAAAAGTAACCTTAGGTAGGGCACATCAATAGAAGTGTAGGAAATTCTACTGGATTATACCTGTTGTTTCTCCCTTATCTGCACAGGAAATATTCCTTAAATAGCTCAAGGGTCTGTGGAGTGGCTTTGTCTTCTATAAACCAAGGTGCTTCCCAGGCCTCACTCTGAAACTCTCACCACTTGGGATCTCCAGGCTCCAGGTTAGTGATAGGAATGCACGGTGAGAAGGACATTACCTGGATTTCAGGTTGGAAGGACGATTTGGACATCTAGGTGGGCAGGGCAAGCCACAAGGTGTTAACATGTTAAGTTAGTGCTTGCTCCAGGGGCTGGGCTCACAAACTCATACACAGTAGCCACATGGGCTCAGCCCACAGCAGACTTAACAATCATCTTTCAGTGGTGCTGATAACACCAAGGTCCAGGGTTCAATCCCTGTACCAGCCAGCTGCCATAAAAAAATAAAAAAAATAAAATAAATCATCTTTCACTATAAATTGAGGCTGGGTTTAGATTTTTTACCCTAGCACAGGGCTGTATGTAACAGTCAGCATTGGTCCCTAAGATGAAATCCTCTTTGCCATGCTATTGTAAGACCACTGGGACATCCTATTTCCAAATGGAGGAAAACTGGAAATGGGTTAGGAGTCATGGTGCATTTCAATTGATGAGCTTAGGGTCTTGACTTTAGTGCTTGCTATCCTGCCTAATGGAAACTGCCATCTGGGATCAGTGAAGTTGCGATCTTGGTTTATGAAGGTCCCAGGAACTTCCCCATGTTCCTGATACCTCAAAGTTGGTGTCCGTCCCACAGCCACAGGTCCAGCAAGGCCCCACCACTCGAAGGACCGTCTGGCGATCGGCATCCTGGATGGAGAACTTGGGGAGGAAGGGGTGCCAGGTCTGTAGCACGTGGCCGATGGTGGTGCCCGGTGGAGCCTGTACTTCCATCTGGAGTGGGAGGCAGGCAGGGTCACTGCTGAGCCAGGGCAACCTGGTCCCAGCTCTTATCATCTGTCTATTTGCCCTCCTCACTAAACCAATCCCACCTGCCCACTCGTACCCGAGCTAGTCTTACCTGGGTCCTGCCTCATCATTGTCCCGCCCCACACCAGAGCCTCTCCCCGGTCCCATCCCTTCCCACCCACCTCCTGGAGGCCGCAGGGGCAGCAGCTGCAGCCACAGTGGAGCGGGCGGAGCAGGCGCAGCACCTCGCGGTCCCCGGGATCGGCCAGGCGGACACGCAGCGGCCGGCGGGCGCCACAGCACAGACGGGCGCAGCAGTTGCTCTCCTCGGCCGCCTGACCCAGGGGCTGCCCAGCCCCGGAGCGCAGTTCGTACCGGTTACAGGTCTCCCAGCCGAGAAATGCTGGCGGGGGTGCACATGAGGCTCAGGCACGTGGCCCGCCCAGGAGCCCACCATCTCTGCCCCCATCACAGGGCCCAACCTACTGCACCTTCCACTTACTTTCTACTCGCTCAGCCTTCTGGTGAATCAAGATCTGATCAATCTGGAAAGAGAGTAGGAGGGAGCTGAGATCAGCCAGCCGGTCTGCACGCTCTGGTCCCCTCCCTGTTACTCTTCCTCCCTCCCACTCACCTGCACCAGGAATTCGAGACCAGAAGGCACTCCCGGCAGTGGCAAGAAGGAAGCAGCGGATCCCGGGGCCACGGGGCCGGGCGAGGGGAACACAGCGAAGCCGGGGGCAGGGGCAGGAACCTGGGCGGGTCCTGGCGCTTGCCCGGGCCCAGGATGCAGCGCCGGCTCCGGGTACCCAGCGGTCACAGGGTAGGCAGGTGGGGGCGAAGGGGCGTAGCCTCTGGGGGGCAAGTAGCCTGGTGGGGGAGGGCAGGGTTAGGTTAGAAAGGTATCCGCGGCCTCATTCCCTTATTCCTCAGCCCAAGGGCCACGAGGCTACGGAGGAAATGTGTTGGAAAGAGGCGGAGAAAGATGGGGCAGGGGAGCAGGGCGGTGGCTCCCCGGGAGGAAGGGAGGGGCCCCACGAAGCCAGTCCGAGCACATTCCCAGGGGATGTGTTAGACACCCGGCTCCCCAGTCCGTGGGGGGATAACGGAGACCCCCGGCCTTGCGCCCACTTACCTGCCATGGGAAAGGGGTGGGTGTCGGTGTCCCGGAGGCTTAGTTCTGGAAGTGGAGGCAAGCTCGGAGACAGCCAGACAGATACAGAGACAGACACAAAGACTGACAGGCAAATACGGAGAGGCGGCTGCGCCCGGCACCGGCCGGGGTCTCTTGGGCGGCGCCTCTGACTCGGGGAGAAACCGAAAGTGTCAGTGGGCGGTGCGGAGTACCTGGGACCCTGGGTTCCCTCGGGGGCCCCAGAACCGCCCCCTCCCTTTGTTCTCCCATTCTCCGCAGAGGCGGCTGTTGGGGGGCGGCAGGAAAGGTGGACCCGCGATAGACCGACGGTCCGACCTCGAAGGAGGTCTCCCTGATCCCTCTGTGCCCCCGCTCACCTGAAGCCCCCAGAATTGCCCGGGTGCCGCGCACTCGGCGGCTCAAAAGAGCTGGCGGAGGCGGGCCCAGGACCTGACTCCGCCCCTCGACCCGTCCGGGCCCCGCCCCTCCCGGCCTGGGCGGTGCGTCTGCGCAGGGAAGAGGCCGCCTCTCCACCGCCGGGGGCCGCGGACTCTGGACCTAAGGCTCCTTGAAATCGCCGGCGTCCCCGCCTCTTCCGCTCCCACTGCAGACGCCCAGAGGAAGAGCGCCTGGGGAGGGCAGCCGGCTAGTACCCAGCCCGCGACCCCCGTCGGGTCCGCGGCAGTGAGTGCTGAGCGCCCCTTGGTGGGAAGCGAGCTCTGCGTGCGCTCCCGCCGCCCGGCCGCCCTGGACTCTGGACTCCTCCTCCCAAGGGCGGTTCGGGCCTCGCTGACGCAGCGGAACACCCTTCACACTCACTCATTGGCTTCCAGGACTGGCTCCTGGCTTCCTTTCTACCTCGCAGGGGCGACCTCGCCGGCTTCTCTCCCTGCCGCAGCGGCGACCCACACAGGCGCCTCGCAATTGCAGTACTTCCTTCAGGCGTGCCTAGCCACCCGGTGGCCAAACAGCGTCAGTAATGAGAGTGAGTGACGTGAGGCTCGGGGCCAGAGGAGGAAGCGCTGTCAGAAAAGGCTTCCCCCAAGAGGAGTCCCATCTTCTGGGTCCTGAGCCCGAGGAGGTCCGCGGTGTGAGCAAGTCCGGCGCCGTGGGGGCCTACTGGCCGAGTGGCATAAGAGTTGAGTTGAAGTGCCGCCCACGTGCACAGAAGGCCTAACCCTAACACCTAACCCTTAACCCTGACCCTAGTGAGCACCTACTATATGTCAGACAGCATTTGAGGTGATAGGAATACATAGAAGTAAAAAAAGGGGTTTGGATCCCCGGACCAGCCAGCTGCCAAAAAAATAAATAAATAAAAAAGACACGGGCAGGCTGGTTAGCTCACTCCCTTAAAGTATGGTGCTGATAAAACCTTGGTTTCAGATCCCCTTAACGACTAGCCATCAAAAACGAAAACAAAAAAATACCTTCCACATTCCTGACCTCCTGGGGCTTACATTCTAGTGGAGAAGAGACAGATAAAAAGTAAAAAATGGGAAGTCCGATGGTCATAAGTGCTATGAAGACTAGAGCAGCATAAGGAGAGGGAATGGTGGGTAGGGGTTGTAATTTTAAAGAGAGCAGATTAGGAAAACATCACTGAGAAGGTAATAGTTGATTAAGAATCTAAAGGAGGTGAGGGATTGAGCCATGCAGACATCTGGATGAAGAGTGTTTCAGGCAGAGGGAACAGCAAGAGCAAAGGCCTTGAGGCAGAAGTGTGCCTTACTTGTTCAATGAACAAAAAGACCAGTGAGGCAGGAATGGGGTTACCAAGAGGGAGGTCAGAGAGGTGGATTGAATGTCACCCCAAACCCATTGAAGCTTGATCCCCATTGTAACAGTGTTAAGAGGGTGAGAAGTCAGACTATGCCAGTGTTGAAAGGTGCAGCCTTTAAGAGGTGACTGGATTGTGAGGACTATGTCCTCATGAATGGATTAATCCATTCACGGAGTAATGGGTTAATAATTTAATGGGTTGTCATGGGCATAGACTGGTGGTTTTATTTTTATTTTATTTTATTATTTTTTTTAAAAGGTGATGAGTAAGGGGATCTTAACCCTTGACTCAGTGTTGTCAGCACCACGCTCTCCCAAGTGAGCTAACCGGCCATCCCTATATAGGGATCCGAACCTGTGGCCTTGGTGTTACCAGCACCGCACTCTCCCAAGTGAGCCCCAAGCCAGCCCTAGACTGGTGGTTTTATAAGAAGAGCATGTGAAAGAGCTCTTGCCATTCTCGCCTTGTGAAATCCTGTGTCACCACAGGACCCTGTACAGCCCCTTCCCAGAAGGCCCGCACCAGACGTGCCCCTGGACCGTGGACTCAACAGCCTCCAAAACTGTAAGAAATAAATTTCATTTTTTTTTTTTTTTTAAAAAGATGACTGGTAAGGGGATCTCAACCCTTGACTTGGTGTTGTCAGCACCACGCTCAACCAGTGAGCTAACCGGCCATCCCTATATGGGATCCGAACCCATGGCCTTGGTGTTACCAGCACCGCACTCTACCAAGTGAGCCACAGGCCGGCCCCTAAATTTCATTTTTTAACACATTACCCAGTTTCAGGTATTCTGTTAGAAGCAACAGAAAATGGATGAATAAATGAACTTTGTGAGAACTGCCTACATTTTAATGTGCAGCCAACGCTGAGGACTACTGAGTTAGAAGGATCTCTTTCAGGCTGCTTTGTCAAGAGTAGTCTGTAGGTAAGTAAAGGCAGAAGGAAGTTCTCACAGAAATGTAGGTGAGATACAATAGTGGCTTGGAACAGGGGCCAGGGTGATAGCAAGGGAGGTGGTGAGAAACAGCCAGATTCCGGACATGTATTTGAGTCAATAGGATTTGTTGATGACCTGGATGCACAGTGCAGTCCCCACCCTTACTCTGCTCATTTCCTGCCTGCCCACCCAATCAGTACTGGACTCTAGGCACTCCTGTTCTCCCTCCTGAGTTGTCATCAATATGGTCTTGTGTCTTTTTTTCTGTCAAACTCCTATGCATGCTGAAAACCTAACAAACAGACTGAAGTCTTACCAGTCTCCAAAGGCAAAACAAGCCCACCTCAGTACCTACTTGTAACACTGAACACATTAGATCAGATTATCTTTCTAAAGGGTCTGTCTTCACTGCTGAAATCTAAATGTCTTAGTTTGTAGAGGGAAAGAACTTAGCTTTGGGAGCTGGACAGAAGAGAGTTTGAATCACAGCTTACTCAGGTCCTAGCTGCACAGTATAAATAGGTTACTTTGTCTCTCTTAGCTTCCCTTGCCACTAACTTGCAGGGCTGTTGAGAAGACCCAACACAATGTTCAGGAATTGTCATAATTCTCATTATTAATGCTGCCTCAGCGTTCATCTTGTTCTGTCCCTTGCTTGTCACCTTTGACCAACATATTTTGAGGTAGTCTCCAATTCCCACTTTTGTGTTCTAGATAGATAAAGCCCATACTCTGAAACTGCTTGACTGTCTTACATTTGCTTTAAGCCTGGTGAACCCAATAATGTGACCCGAGTTCCTGCACTTAGCTTCATACTCCCTTCGAATTAACCAATCCAACCCTGTCATGGGAAACCCACATAGGTAACATTCTGGATCCCATTAAAGGCTTCAGCCCGCAGGCCCCTCCCTCTCTCTTTTTCTCCCCATCTGCTGGTTGAGCTTGTGTGTTCTGGATGGCTCCTCCCTTCCCATTGGCCCTGTGAGGTGTGCTGCCATCTTCTCTCCAGGGTCTGAGTAATAAACTGAATCTTTTTGCCATTCTGGTCTCAGTGTCCCTTACTGTGTCATGCCTGACTACACTGAACCTAACTCAAATACCTCATTTAACAAATCTCAATAAGAGGGACCAATTACCAAGCAAACCTTATTTATCTTGGTTCCCTACATGCCCAGTATATACTGGCAGGACCAAAGCTAAGATGTTGGGGATCCCATTACATGGAGGAAGGCCATTCCAGATACCTGGAGCTTCCCTCTGTGCCCTAGATGCCACTCGAGATGAAGAATGGAGAGACAGAAAGAGTACTGGACTGGAACGTAGAAGCCTGGGGATCCAGCTGTGGCTCTGCCTTTGGGCCCCTCTGGAGCTTCCTTCTGAGGCCTCATCTTTAAAATGAAGACTTTTTTTTTTTTTTTATTGGCAGCTGGCCAGTATGGGGATCTGAACCGTTGACCTTGGTGTTATAAGAAAATGAAGAAATATTATGATCCTCTACTAATGTACCTCAAATCATGCCACCTCCCTGGATATAAATGCTTCAGTGGCTCCCTACTGCCCTCAAGAGAAAGTCCAACCTGTCAGCACGAGGCCCTCTACCATTTGGCCCTGTTATCCTCATTTCTCACTGCTGACCCTCTCAAAGTCTTTAAGCCAGCCACCAGGAATTCTTTCAAGTCTCTTATATACTCTCTTGCTTCAGGGCTGCCTTGAAAGCTGCTGGGACAGGAGTCTGGAGCTCAGTAGAGACTAGGGTGGGAGATAGAAATCATGGATATAAAGGTATGCACACCGTAATTAAAGTTATGGGACCGGATGAGGTTACCTAAAAATCCTCTCATTTAGAGAAAGGGTCTGCATATTTTTTTGAATACAGAGCTTCAGAAAAATTAAGTATGCCCCCTTAATATATCACACAGATTGTACATTATAAAACATACACAAAAATAGAAATTAAAAATGATGACTTAGTACCAGCCGGCCACAAAAAAAAAAAAGAATGACTTTAACCCTTACCACTGTCTACAAGGCCCGTACCGACCATCCGGGACCCCTTAGTCACTGTATGGCAGCCACACTGGTTTTGCTCTTCTCTCCAAATCACCAAATTTTCTCCTAGGAGCCTCAAAGATTTTGAGCTGCTCCTTTCAGCCTGTTTTGCCAGCTATTCATTGTTCCTAGAATACACTTCCCCTCCACTTTGCACATGAATGAGCTTCATTCAACAGGACCTCCCAGGTGAGGCCTTCCTGTCTAAAGGGGTACAACCTTCACTGTTCAGCTGTTCCACTGCCTCCCTGTTCTTTTCCTTCAAGCAAGTAGCACAACTCACAATAATATATTTGTGTGTTTGGTTGTTTAAGTCCATTTCCACTACTAGATGGGAAACTGCATGAGGGAAAGGACAGTGTCTGTCTTCTCAGGGTTGAACTTCCTTGTAATGTGTGTCTGACACATGATCAACAGTGGCTTAATAAATACTGCCCCCCTAAACATCCTCCAGGTCTGTACATGCTGTGAATGCTGCTACAGCTTGTCTTGCGCCTTTTCTCTCTCCTTTCCTGCCTAACTCAGAAACTCAGCCTACACTGAAGACTCATGTTGCCCCAAATCTCTCCCTTCCTCACCTCGGTCTCTTTATTCATTGCGTTTCCTCCAGACAACAGAGCTCCTGTACAGATTATCTCAAGCACTGTGAAGCATTTTCTGACCCTCAATACATCATGATGTTACCAGTTTGAACCCCAAAGTATTTTGTAACTAATGACACTCCTCCTGTCTTGCCTTGCCTGAACCCTCACTTCTAGAGTAAGTGGGTTCTCAATAAATTTGTGGGATGACAGGGCTGAAAACCACTACCCTACAGTAATCTTCAAATTCTAGTGGGCATCAGAACCACAAGATGAGCTTATTAAAATACAGATTCCTAGGCCCCAAAGAGGGCTTCAGAAGGAATACTCACTATTTCAAGCACTCTTTATGATTCTGATGCCCACATGTTTTTTTTTTTTTTTTGATGCCCACATGTTTAAGAACATCATAATAGGGCCAGGCCATGGCTCACTTGGGGGAGCGTGGTGCTGATAACACCAAGGCCATGGGTTTGGATCCCTATATAGAGATGGCTGGTTAGCTCACTTGGAGAGCGTGGTGCTGACAACACCAAGCCAAGGGGTAAGATCCTCTTACCAGTCATCTTTAAAAAATAAATAAAAAAGAACATTGTAACAGGTTAACTTGACATGAAAGGACTCCCAAGACCTAAGGCTCACTGATTAAGTCTTAGGGAAGGGAGGGAGCCCAGAGGTGAATCCTTACCCTTCCTCCTCCAAGACGTTAGATGAGGGCCGGCCCGTGGCTCACTCGGGAGAGTGCGGTGCTGATAACACCAAGGCCCCGGGTTCGGATCCCACATAGGGATGGCCGGTTCGCTCACTGGCTGAGCGTGGTGCTGACAACACCAAGTCAAGGGTTAAGATCCCCTTACCGGTCATCTTTTAAAAAAAAAAAAAAAAAAAAAGACGTTAGATGAACAGACTCCAAAGTTCTTTATTTGCCTTTCTCTTTTAATCCTCTTCCTGCTCCACCTTTCAAAAAATTACCCAGAACTCAGTAATTAAACAAAAGGGAGCTCAAAGAGCCAAGGCAAGCCAGCCCAAGAATAGTAAGCTGCCTCCGACAGGGCCCACAGTCTGGATGCTGGTGTCTCCACTCAGAGCCTGGTAGTAAAAGCTGGTGCAGAATAAGGTGGTTCCAGAGGCTAGCAGTAATCCGGCCTAATGGAGACACAGGGCAGAATACAGGCTTGTAAGAACAGGGCAGATTTAGAGGGAGTGGGTGGGGCTTGGTCAGGGTTAGGCAGGGGTAAAGATTACCCAGATGGGCTTTCTGCAGTGGGGCACCCCTAAGAGGGCCAGGCTGTGTAAGAAGTGGTGTTTGTTGGCCTTGTCAAAGAGCTGTAAGAAAAAGAGAAATGGGGAACTTCATAAGCAACGTACGAGCCTGAGATCTCATGGTGACAAACAGAACCAAAGTCCATCCCCACCCCACCCTTGAAGTCCCAGCTTACTCCCAAGCCTCAGTCTGGCAGCCTTTGCTGATCCAGAGACCTGTGCCTCTCCCTGCCCGCCCCCCGACTTCTCTCAGAGACCCGACTTTGTGCCTTCGTAAACCCGCGAGTCGGGGAGCCTCGGCGCAGTTACTTCACCTCCTTCCCGTAGGCATCTGGAAATTGGGCGCCTGTGGAGAGAAGCAAAAGTTACCAGTCCTAGTGCCAGCCCCGACCGCCCCCAATCCCGGGGGACCCAGATTGACGAGAAATGGCGCCCCCCAGGAAGTTTCCGATTGGTGGAAACACGCATGGGACAGTTTGGGGAACCAACTGGACCCGGCTATGGGACTTCAAAAGATTTAGGTCTCTCTTAAAGAGAAGGTTGTCTGCTCTACGGGATGTCGGGCGCTTCCCATAGGCTCCGCCCCTGCACCACACTCTAGAGGTCGCCCCAACCAAGCACAGTCCCAGCTGAGTCTCCAGCCTCCTGACCGTGCGCCCCGTAGGAAGCCAAGCCGAAGGCCCCAGCTCCGGACAAGGCGCCCAGGCGGCGGAAAGTAGCCCCTGGCCCGGCCATAGCTGTGGATGGTCACGCACCAGACGAACACCGCCCAGGCCACCCAAGAGGACAGCCAATCTCGATCGTCAGTGCAAAGAAGGTCCACAGGTGCCCAATCCAGGCCGTGTTCATTTCAGCGTGCAGGTCCTCGCCCGTGCTTGGGCCTTTGTTAAACCGCTGCTGAGTGGCGAAGACGTCTGGCGGGCGGAGAAACCGGCACCAATTAAGAGCGGAGGAGCAGAGCAGTGGGGGGCGGGGTTGGGGGGCGGGACTAGAGGATTTGCGTCACGGATTGGCCCACTTTCCAAGTTGATCTCTTCGAACTCCCCCCACCTCCGTCCAATTTCCAAAGATCCCGGTCCCCTCTCAAAGTTCCGCCCCTTTCCCCACTGGCTCCTCCTGTTCAGCTTTAAACCAAACCCACTCCCCAAAAGAGGCGGCCTCACGGATACTCAAGCACCGCCCATCGCCATGAATCCCCGCCCGCTTCGAGATGGCCCCTCCTCCACGTCCGAAGGCACCGCCTTCTTCATATGATGCCCCGTCCCCTACAGTTCAGACTTTGTCCCCCACCAGACCTCGAGAGCCCCGAGGGTGGGAGATCCGGGGGGATGTCTCCACCCTGCCCCGGCCATCTACGTCCATCCGTCCGTCTGTCCACTCCCCCCCCCTTCCACTGTCTCCAATCCCCCCACACTCCGGAGGGCGGGCAGGCGGGTGCGAGCGAGGGGTGTGCGCCGCTCTCTCGGCAGGGGGCGGGGGAGGCGGCCGCGCGGTGACGCGCGGGGCTGCTGCGGCTGCTCCGCCGGCGGATCATCACTCTCGGGCTGGGATGGACGCGGAGCGGGCGGGCCCTGGCGCGCGGAGCCAGGAGTCCGGGCCTCCTAGCCGCTGAGCGTCCCCCGAAGCCAATCACCCCCGCTGTCTCTCCTCGGAGCCGCACCGACCCCCGCCCCAGGGCCCCGGACTCGGCTTCCGCCCTCCTCAGACTCCCCGTACCTCCCCCTCCCTCCCGCCCTCGGGATCAACTAGATCCCTCCCCCTCCCGAGGATTCCGGCTGGATCCCTGCCCCTGCACCGCGGATCCTGCGCTCTCGGGCCCCAGGCCCCTGGGAATTGCCGTGGACTCCTCCTCCAGCACCCGATCACTTAAGATCCTCCGCCTGGACCGCCTCTGGTCCCTCGAAGCCGACCCACGGAGCCAGTGGATCCCAAATCCAGTTCTGTCCCGTTGCCACCTCCTTGCTCTGCTGTCCCCACTGCGGGGTTCCCCGTTCTCGGGTTCCCCCTGACCTCATCCCCTAGCTCTCCTTTTCCCGGGGATCGACTGGATCCCGGCCCCGCCCCCTGGGGCTGGGGCGATCCCCCTCCCCCGCCGGGTGAGGCGCTGCGGGGGGGGCTGGGCCTGCAGGGCCGCGGGGGCTCAGAGGCCGCCGCCCCCCTCCCGAAGCCCGTCCGCCCCCAACTCGGAGCCCTGGATGGAGGCACCACGGCCCCAGGGCTGAGCCAGGTAGGAGCTAAGCCGAGCCGGGCGGAGGGGGCTGCGTGGCGGTCCGCTGGGGTCTCCCTCTCCCCATCTCCCTTCCTGCGCCTGGTTTCCCCCAGCCTGCTCTGTCTGCGTGTCTCCGCCTAGGGATGCTCTCGCCGTGTCTCTGCGTCTTGGTCTCTTTGTCTCTGCCTCTCTCCAGTCCATGAATGATCCTTTGAATGGGCCCACAGACCCCGTGTGTTCCCATCTCCCCCTCCCCCTCCTTCTCCCCTTCCCGGCCAAGCCATTTTCCCCACTGCAGGAAGGGGGGGGGGCCTGCGGCCTGAGCCCCCGTCCCTCAACTCTCCCTGGCTGGGGGAGTCCAGGCCTGGGCAGGAATGGAGAGAGCAAGGCAGAGGGATGGGGAGGAGGGGGAGCAAGATGTGGCAGACAGAGATGGGGAGAGAAAATGGGGGAGACAGAGATAGAGAAAGACAGGAGTGAGGGGCTTGAGGGAGAGATTTGGGGTAGATATTTGGAGGAGAGAGATAAAAGGAGATGAGAACCAAGGAGGGAGATGTAGAAGAGAGAGGTGAAAAAAGGACCAAGGGGCGAGAGACTGAAGGGAAGAGCTGGAGCTAGCTGGAAGAGGCCGAGGAAAGATGCTCAGGGGGAGCGCTATGGAGAGAAGAGAGATGGGGGGTGGGGGGAGGGCTCCAGTGGGAGGGAAGAAGGGAGAAAAGCTGGCTAGTGGGAAGAAGGCCAGGGGCCCAAAGTACCCTAAAGGAGTGGGGGTGACAGAGGCAGACCGTGCTGGTGGGAGGGGGAGGGGGCAGCAAGGCCTTGGTAGCTGAGCCCAGCCTGGATGGGAAGAGGAGGTCCTGGAGAGGCCAGCTCCAAGCCCTCTCCAGGTGATGGGAGAGCAGGAGCTAAAGAGGACCTGAAGAGGGGAGGGCATGGCTGGGTGTGTGTGCTAAGGATTCCTGTGTCCTCATCTCTGGAATAAATTGACACCTGCAGAGAGCCACCCGCGGGCTGGCGCCTGGCTCTGAAAAACCCCGCGTCAGCAAACAGCTCTGGCGGCTGGTGGGGGCAGGGGGGGGGCTTGCTGAAGTGACCTGGGTGTCTGCCCCTTCAGGTTTGGTCTCTTCCCTGTCCTGCCCCTGCTGCCTTGAGCAGCCGGGCATCAGAGTAGCAACTGCGGGGAAGGGGGGGGGTGGCAAGGAGAAGGGGAGGTGGATGGGATGAGATGAGAAGAAAGCTGAGCTTTGCCCCCAGGACATGGGTCAAAATGCCACACAAAGAGGTGTCTAGGGTCCAAAGCTTTCAAGACTGTGGGAGGGGGGCAGTTAGTAGGTTCATCTGATGCCTCCCCAAGCCCACCCCAGAACCCCTTCTCAAAGCCAGAGGCCTGGTCACTAGGGCTAGGCATTGATAGGCCGACAAAAGGGGCAAGAGGCCGGTCTTTTAGGGTTCTCAATGTCCCCAGTCTCCCCCTCCCTTCAACATATATACTTCTTCCTCTATGCTGAAACTCTAGCACTCTGACTCACGCCTCTGTCCTGCTCATGCCCTGAATGTACCCCACAACCAAGCCAACCCCTTCCTCCAGACCCCCCCTCCAGGGTTAAAGCTGCAGCCCGTTGCCGAGGTAACATTGCGGGGCAGCATCCCGTCGCCCGGCAACCAGCTGCAGGATCACACATCTGTCCCTGGATTTGCCCCTCCAGCATCCCCCTCCCTACTCTAACCCCTACCTCAAGGCACCCCAACTTCTGAAGGAAGAAATGGAGAGGGCCTGGGGAGAAAGGGGTCTTGGGGCCGGACACATCCTTAGGGAATGGTATGTTGAAGGGGGAGAAGGTTCTGGGTTTGTGCAGTCCCAGGAAAGGCCCGGGTCTGGTCTGGGGTGGGGGTTCAGCACCATGAAATTACAGCTCAGGAGTAATTAACACGTATAAACAAACCCGCCACTTCCTGCTAATTAATGACAGTATTTTTATATTCTCTTCCTTGTCTATCTCATTCCCTCCCAGAGGGAGGTGGGAACTGGGACTCCTAAGTCCCTGAGGAGAGCCTGCCTGGGAGGGAGAAAGCGGCTAGAAGGGGGGCGTGCTGGGTCTGGGGAGCTGATCCTCCTCCTCTGGCTTGGTCCTGAACGTTTACCACATCTTGACCCCACCCCCAGCCTGTGTCCCTCCTGAGGGGAGGAGGGTTGCTGGGCGGGATGGGGGAGGTCCAGCGGACCTGCGGGGGATGGTGGTGGGGACAGAGTGGGGCAACTTGGTCAGAATTCCAAGTCACTAACCACTTGTCTCTTCTGTTTCCCCATTCCTTTCTGTCTGCCCCATCCAATTTCCCTTCCCTTCTTCCACCTCTCTGTATTTTTCTGTCTGTCCGTCTGTCTGTATCTTGCATGCCCTGTCCCGCAGCTCGGGCCTGCCTTCACCTTCTCCCGCCTCCTTCCCCTTCCCCATCCCTTGTCCCCTCCATGGAGAGGAACAGACCCCTTCTCTGTCCGGTCTAACCCCCCTCCCTCCCCACCCCCCTCCTCCCTC